>NC_137813.1:56005192-56290192 GCF_963921795.1 Nannobrachium achirus
TGGGATAGAGAGAGGGGGAGTAGTACTCAGGGAGGGATGAAGATCGAGTGAGACCTACAGAAAAAAAAAAAAACAGAAACAATAAAGAATGAAAGACAAATTGAAATATATATGTGAAACAAGGCAACAGTATAAAGTAACTCAGAAAAACAGAGAGGGATGAGAGAGGGAGCAGTGTTGGAAGAAGTAATCAAGTTTTATTTAAGTAATACTGCAACGTAAATATACTCTGTTGCAAGCAGAAGCCCTATATTCAAAAAGGACACAAGTATCGGCATTCAAAATACTTAAAGTACGAAAAGTAAAAGTAGGCTACTCATTGTGCAGGATGCCCCGTTTTAATGTCAAAGAAATCTTTAGAAAAAAGCCAATCTACAAGCTCACAATGTGTCGCATTGCGACACATTGTGAGCTCGCGACACATTGCTCATTTCAAATTATTGGGCTTAAGTGGTTTGTGTGTTTTGTAATAACAATCTAAGTATACAAATTAAAGGAGTAGTTCACCCCCAAAATGACTTTTTTTTTCCTATTGATTACCGTAGTCACACCATGGAGACTTGAGTTCAATAATATTTTTTGTTTTTTGTTACATTCCTAAGACAAAAATGTGATTACAAGTCAAGTTATTATTGAAAATTGGAAACACTCTAAAGTAAAAAATCACACCCAATGTGAAGTGAGCGGTGGTCATGCTTGCATAACGTCTTCAGACTAGGATTTAAGTCCAGGATGTACAGGCTCTGCTACACACACACACACACACACACACACACACACACACACACACACACACACACACACACACACACACACACACACACACACACACACACACACAATTCTATGGCAAAACGCTGAGGAGAAATGGCTACAGACACACACGAGCCACTCTATGGAGCGGTTTGCCACCGCTCAAAAAGAAAAACCTTGCAACTGCATGTACTTACGCGCAGCACTTATTATAGTAAATGTACGTAGTTACTTTCCACCACTGGGAGAGAGCATGGGGGACAGCGGGGCCACTGGGGGTGCTGTCTGTCTGTCTGTCTGTCTGTCTGACTGACTGTCTGTCTGTCTGTCTGTCTGTCTGTCTGTCTGTCTGTCTCCTTTCTGAGAACGTCACAGTGAATGAGGAGAGGAGACACAGGACAGGAAGCAGCATCACATAAATGTGAGCCTGGGGTTGTTTTGAGACCAGGTGGAGCGCAACGATAAGGGGAGAGAGAGAGAGAGAGAGAGAGAGAGAGAGAGAGAGAGAGAGAGAGAGAGAGAGAGAGAGAGATAGAGAGAGAGAGAGGAGAGAGGGAGGAGAGAAAATAAATGGAGGAATAATGAGGGAGGGAAGGCTGGAGGCTTGATAAGAATATCTCTCTCGCTCTCTCACACACATACATTATGGCAATACAAAATCTTTATGGCTTCTAAAACACACGCGGAAAAAGGCCCTCACAGGGACACTGTGGCACAGTCGATAGCGCTGTCGCCTCACAGCCAGATGGTCCTGGGTTCGATTCCCGCTGGGGACGCTGTGGGCACCGGGGGCACCGGGGGCGTGTTCTCTACCCTGTGCCATCAGTGCCCCTAGGTGGGGTTGGCAAAAGGGGCCTTTCTGTGTGGAGTTTGTATGTTCTCCCCGTGTCCCCCTCACAACAAATCCTGCAGTAATCCTGGTCTCTACTCTCTATACTGCCTCCCCCTGGCCGGCCGGAGTGCCTGATGGAGGGGAAAGGAACTAGTTGGAATAAGGTGTTCCTTCCATGCGCTACGTCCAAACGCGGGGACTCTCCCCCATGTCAGGTGAAAAGAAGTGGCTTGGACTCCTCATGCATAACAAGGAAGCATGAGGTAATTTTGTTGCTCTCCCCAGGTTGGCAGAGGGAGTGTAGCGCCCAGGGTTACATTAGACAATTGACACTGGGTGAAAATCTTGGGATAAAACTTTACAAAAAGAAAAAGGCCCTCTCACACACACACACACACACACACACACACACACACACACACACACACACAGTACTCTATAATGAGGAACAGCGTCTCCCCATAGCAGAGACAGAGCACAGTACGCCCTTTTGCCTCCTTTTTTGGCAACCCTCTAACTGTGGGTATGTCCTAGGCTGCCAAATATAAAAACAAATAGTCTGCACCTGTAGCCCAGCTCTGAGGTATGCAGAAGTGGTTGGTATTTAATGACCGTGGTCATGCAAGCTTCCGCTAGGCAGGAACGCACACGCACACACGTGCCACACGCACGCACGTGCACGCACACACACAGTAAAGGCAAAAGAATCAGTCCTAAGCAATGAAGACATACAGTACAGTAGGTGAACGGTATTCACCATGTTCTCTGATTATGACTTATCACTGACACCTTCAAATGTGGAAAGGAAAAACATAGAGACTTCACTCAAGGGCCCTCCAATCCAGTGGTTCTCAAACGTTCTCATGTCAAGGACCCCCAAACTCATGTATTATGGAAGCGCACCCCCATCTGAAAAGGGTTTGTTTCAGGGACCCCCAGAAGAGAATATTTGTGTGTTAAAAACAAAGGTAAAAGAAAATGTGTGTGACGTGCTGTGAGCCTGTAGATCGGCTATTTTCGAATAGCAAAAGTATAAAATAAGGTTAAAGAGGTTAAACTGATTGTGATGCTATATTAACTCAATTTAGCTGGGGACCCCCTGGGACCACCCCCAAGGGGGCCCCCTCTGAGAACCACTGATCTAATCTAAATCTTTGATGATGATGAGGATGACGATGCTGACAAAGACAACGATGTGTGGGCAGGGGAAAGATGAAGGTGAGAAACTACTATAAACAAACTACTAAAACATGAGAAAGGATCAGAGGAGAGAAGGAAGAGTCGAAGAGAGAGGGGAAAAAAGATGAGCGGGGAGGAAAGCAATGGAGATAATGGCAGGAAGAGAAGATGGTACGGTGTATAGGAACAAGGAGGCAGGGGCGTCACTCACAAGGGGGGGAAAGTGGGACTGGGTTACTATAGGGCCCAAGGTGGAGGGGCCTGGAATTATTTTATGCTTTAGCTATTGAAAAATAGCAGATATACAAGCTCACAGCGCGGCACCGAGTGCCACGCTGCGAGCTTGTAGATCTGCTATTTTTGAAAAGTCTTGAAAATGTGCGCAAATCTTTGAATATATGTGTTTTTTAAGCAAACATTTGTAACAAAAATGTTGCTTCTCGGGGGTCCCTGGAACTAAATATTTTGAGATGGGGGTCCGTGGCCGAATACATTTTGGGGGTCCTTCACGTGCCTTCCTGCACCACTGACATAGAAACATAGGTTTTCCAAAAAACCTTAGAAGGATTTGAAATATTCAAGTTTTCAAGATTTTTCAAAAATAGCAGATCTACAAGGTCGCAGCGCGGCACTCGGTGCCGCGCTGTGAACTTGTATATCTGCTATTTTTCAATATAGTTAAAGTACCCAGGGCCCAGGGTTTGGTGCGACACCCCTGCAAGGAGGTATGGAGAAGGTATCAGGAAGTGGAGGTATAGGGTGGATGAATAATTGATGTGAATGAACCATGTCTCCTGCCTGAAAACATTCATTATTCAACATTAAGACAGCAGCTCTCTCTTCACAGTCCGTGCACACGCACGCACGCACACGCACGCACACACACACACGCACGCACGCACGCACACACACACACACACACACACACACACACACACACAAGGTGAGGTTCCGCGGGTGAGGAGTTGAAATGAAATCATTCCTCACCTCAGTTTGACTCATTCACTGCATCGCAGTTCTGTTGTTTTCTGTTTTTCTTTTTTTGCCCCATCTTTCTTTTACCTGCAGAACGGCATTGACAAAATGTAAGAGTGACACAGTAGTAATAAGTCATTTTATGAAATCATAATACTGTGATGTACAGAAGACGATACATGAGCTTATACAAAGCCTCACATGGTGGTTCTGGTCCAGGTGAATTTGACAACATGACAACAATATAACTATGAGGTCCCTTAAGCTTGTATACATTTAAAGCACTTGGTTATATAAAAGTGCTGTGTAAATAAACCAATTTTAAACTGAAAATAGCCAATGTTGATGATAATTGGGTGAGAAATTATATAAAAAGAAATATTGTATCGTATCGATATTCTGAGCCAGCCCAGGGCTCAATACAATATTTGATTTTACACAATATACGATACATGACGATATTGGGCCAATATCGTGTATCGTATTGGGAAATCTGTGTATGGTAGCACCCCTAGACTCTACCATCAACACTTTGTACAGGCCACTGAATACCCTTTACATTGACATAAATAAAACTCCCTGCCATCTTGTAGTTTGGACACAAAGGCAGCGGACATGATAGACACCTCCTCACTCTGCTTCTCATGGTAACTGATAACTGATTACCTGCCACAGAGTGCCCCACCTCACAGACATTTTGATCGCTTCAGTTTCTTTTAGTTGTCTTTGTGTGTAAATAGATCGATACGCTGATTACCCCCGTTCCTCTGCCATCATTTGTAAGGTAATGGCCTTCGAGCGAGGTTGTGACATGGGGGGCCGCAGCCGTTCATTACAGACACTGTCAGTAATTAACTGCTGTGGCACCCCACGTGTGCGTGCGCGCGCGTGTGTGCAATGTGCTGTGTGTGTGCGCGAGTGTTGTAACTACTTCAGTCCTTATTGCATTTCCCTGGGCACACTGTCTCACTGCATGGCACATTATCTCACTGCACTGGGCACTGTGTCACTATAGGGACCTTAAGCCAGGACGGTTTTCAGGACGGCTCTGCTAGGCGGAAGTACAGTTGCTATGACGCAATCGCCGTAGCAGTCAAAATCCTTATGCAAACAGCCATTGGCAACGGGTTCCCACCCCTTTTACTGAACTCTTTGGTTCCCATGATGACCCCTCATCTTTCCACGTTGTGGACTAGACACTACGTGGAAAGATGGCTTCCGCCGTAGTAGGAAGGGCTGTGACGACAAGCAGGTTACAAGCGGACTCCTTGCTTAAAGTTCCAAATGTCTTATAGGAGGGCTGCTGGACGGTTCAAAAACATGCCTAGCAGTGATCATTGATGGGGAATCAATGCTAATGGAAACTACAGGCTTTCTATTCCTAGAAAGTTTGCATGCTATAATAGAAGCCATTGTTCTTTGGTTGATAAAACACAAGAATGTCACAGGTGGGCGGGATTATGTCCACATCCCTCCTCTGAGACACAGACTGAGTACAAAGAAATGTTTCCATGTTATCGTTAACATTACATTACTAATTATGGTTAGGGTTAGGGCAGTTTGTAAAGTGTCTTGCTCATGGAAACCTTGAAGCATACCGGGAATTGAACCTGTGGCACTCTAGTTCAGGGCTATAGGGCTGTCATGATTACACATTTAACATTATTCTACGTGGAAATGATTACGACGATTATGACAAAATAACTGGGTTTATCTCAAATTATTGCGATTAAGCGACAATGTAATAATTGTGACAGGGCTAATTGCAGACAATTGGACTCGAGTCATGATGCCTCGACTTGACTCGGACTCGAGTCTCAAATTTGACGACTTGCGACTTGACTCGGACATAAGGGCAAAAACTTGAGACTCGACTTGACTTGGAAGATAATGACTCCCGACTCGACTCGACTTGAGACACGCTGACTCGGACAACTTGCTGCTACGCCACTCACCAAAGCAGTCGTGAACGCCACGCTAGGTTCACACTTTTATTGATTGATTGATTTGATTGATTGGAGACAGGCATGTAAGCGAGAGCACAAGCACGGAAGCATCCAAACACTTTGATCAGATCTGCATGGTATTTTTTGCTATTTACTTTAGGAAGAAAGGTTTCGCTCTTCAAGATATACCGTAAACCTGAGATATAACCTGTGACTCGACTTGAAAAGCTTGTGACTTGACTCGACTTGACAACCTTGTGACTCGACTCGACTCGATGCGACTTGACTCGACGCGACTTGACATGACAACCTTGTGACTCGACTCGACTCGACTTGACAACCTTGTGACTCGACTCGACTTGAGACTTGGACCAAATGACTTGCGACTCGCTTGGGACTCGGATCAGAGGGACTTGTACAATTGTTTACCTCCGAAAGTCTCATTGACTGTGGTTTTGTGGTTCCAGTCCGCCTGGTGTGTGGGTTTTGTAACCTGAAGACTAACCTCTTCAGAATCCACCTTCAGACTCCACCTTGGCACTTGGCGTAGCACTTGCCCCAGCCTCACAGGCAAAATGTAATTTAGATAGCATGTTACTGTATGTAGATAGATGCCAAGTCATTAGCTATAGGTTGCCTGCATGGCAACCTATAGCGTGTATAGTTTCAATGCACATTTTTTAATATCCTATACTGGAAAAGATTACAATAAAGTACAACCTTGAACCCTTGAACCTACTGACTGACTCTTGGTTTACTGATGCTAGATTAATACGGTATATGCTATGTCATGTTTTACCTTGTGCTTGTAAATTGCTCTGGATTGCATCTGCTAAATGCGTAAGTAAATTGAAAAACATTGCAAAATACTTAAAATCGCTGAACTGCATTGTGAGCTTGTAGATCAGCTATTTGATATATATGTTACAGTCAGTTTGGGTAACTCAGTGAGATTGTGGTAAGAGCGCTCGTTTTGTAGTTCACCACACACCAATCACCACCAGATGGCGACAACAGCCAGTCAGCCAGCCATTCACTAGTGCAGGCGCTGACGTCACTCGTTTGCGACTCTCTTTCGTTTATTTACTAGCCCAGCTCGGCTGTGTTTAGCCATTAGCTTACTATGCCTTACTCTAACCCTAACCCTAACCTTAACCTCAGTAAAACTATGCCTAACCCTAACCCTAACCCTAACCATAACCTCCGTGGGGTGAGGCTATCATTCCTGCCGACGCCACGTTGTTGTTGCTCAAAGCGACCGCTTGTTCCACCCCGCGCCGCACGACGAGCGCTCCGTTTCTCGATCTAACAGTTTCTCTATCTAACCGTGACATATATATATATATATATATATATATATACATATATATATATATATATATATATATATCGTTGCGTTTTGGAAATCCGAAATCCGGAGGCCAGGGAGAGAGAGAGGAAAGAGAGAGAGAGCAAGGGACTCAGTGGCAACAGTTGCAAAAATCTGAAAAAAATCAACCCTGGTCCAAAAATATATACGAAACGGGCGGCAGTGTGCAAACGTGATTGACATAACGTGTGGTAGATTTTTTTAATTTACGTGTTCCGAAATTCACTACGATATTCGGCCCAAAAAACGCAGCAGTGTGTAGGCTCAAGACCTTAATAGGCATGGACGAAAATAGAGCCCATAGAGTCTCCTGGAAATTACTAATAAAGTAATTCACAACACAAAAGGGAGTAAAAAATGCTTACTTCAAGCTCACCCAGACAGAGAGTAGGAAGTATAGATCAAAGAAATCCAAAGAAATCATAACTAAAGACATGATGTCACAGTAATAGACCGTCAATGAATAAAGACCGCTTCGACCTCACCGAGGTTCTGAAGTAAAAAAAAAAAAAAAAAACTCTCCTGTCCCTAAATGTCTTTTGCTGCTATTTAATGTCCCTTTTAATGCCTTTATGTAAAGCACTTTGAATGTCCTTTGTGTATGAAATGTGCAGTACATATAAACCTGCTTCGCCTTAATATCCATCCTGTCAGCAGGATAGCGCCTTATCTGGACTCTACAGGAAACAGAATGAAATACAAGAAATATAAGCTCTGAACACGCACGCACACACACATAGCCAAACACATGTGTGCATGCACGCACGTGCACACACACACACACACACACACACACACACACACACACACACACACACACACACACACACACACACACACACACACACACACACACACTCGCTCGCTCTTTCCCTCTCTCACAAGACAAGCTCTCCCACACAGTATTATACACATTGATCATGAAAGAAATCACACACACACACACACACACACACACACACGCACGCACGCACGCACACACACACACACACACACACGCACACGCACACAAATTACAGCAGAGTTAATTGTCTTTCTGGTCTCAGCCAACCTACACTCAGTCAGCTGGTTTCTTTCTCTGGCGTTCCTCTCATTCCCCCACAATGCATCTGGGAGGCTGTTATCACTGAGATGCAGTGTGTAGCAGACAGCTAGACAGACAGACAGACAGAAAGACAGACAGACAGACAGACAGACAGACAGACAGACAGACAGACAGACAGACAGACAGACAGGCAGGCAGGCAGGCAGGCAGGCAGGCAGACAGACAGACAGACACACTATTTTTTGACTTTTTGTGCTTTAGTAGCCTATATCGTCACTGTCGGGCAGAAACCTTGTATCTCCAAGTTTCAAATTTGTAAATCTTTTCGCAAAGCAAAGCCCTGCTTCACCATTCAAGGCCATTGTTGCACAAAAGTAGTGAAAACAGCTGATCCACAAGCACACAACGCCTCGCGGCGCTTGTGGATTGGCTGTTTTCACTAGTTTAAATCATTTTAAAAATGATAGACACAAAACAAACGGTTTTGGACATACAAGGTTTCCACCCGACAACGACGACATATTTATAACCAATGATACGTTTTACTTGTTATAATATTATACACTAATATGATAATAATTATTATAGTAAAGTATTACCAGTACAACACAGGTATCTTTTTTTTCCCATTTCCAGTCTTGCACGTACTGTACTGTCCAAGGCATCCAACAAGTCAGCTACAATGTGTTCTATGCATGACATCACACCTCCCCCCAGAGGAGCAGCCATTGTGAGCTGCACGTCTGACTGCGCTCACTATAATAACCATTATTACCCCCCCCCCCCCCCCTGCGCCTCGCAGGGAGCGGCTCACATATGTAATCACAGCACTTTTCACAACCACAACCTACTGCCATGCATCAATGTCACCGCACGCACGCACGCACACCCACACACACATAGGCCTACACACAGGCAGGCAGGCACGCACACACAAACAAAATACGCACCACAATCACTAATACAAATGTACACGGAGACACACATACAGTCACACTTAAAACTGCTGGGTTATTTATTTAAACACCTTGCTGGGTTGATTTTGCTGCGTCATACTTCTGGGTTATTTGTTATACTGTAAACACACTGGTGGGTTGTTCATGCTGGGTCAAAGGGGTTATCGGGGCTTCAAATGCAGTTGAATGCCTGGCTGGGTTATTTTTAACCCAGAGGTTGGTTTATTAATTTTCCCGCTTCTGGTCACCTGTTATGCAAAGCATGCTGGGAAGCATATTTCTATGTTTCCAGGGACATTTTCTAAGCTTTCGGGAGCTAAAAATGCTAAATGTGTCATATCCATGTGTCTGCTTTGGCAAGCTGACTGTCATATGTCAGAATTAGATTTTTCAGTATTTGAGCCTAAACCCTAAACATAACTGCTAGGCTGGTAGCTTATGGTTGAGCTCCCTCCCCCTACAGGTTTGAAAGAGAATAATCCATGGTAACTCTGAGATTACTATGTTAATTTTCTCTAGACGATTCTGATTATAGCATAATTCACCATGTTGATTTGCTAAAAATTGGAACTAACTATAAAGGGTAGCATGATATGAAAAGCAAGTCCTGAGATTTTCAACCAATAGCTTGAGGCAAATTAACAACCCAGCGTATGGTTCACATTTAACCCAGCGATATAGCTAATTTCAATCACTACGTTGAGTCAAATGATCAACCCAGCACATGGGTTAAAGGGATACAACCCAGCACATGGGCTGAGACAACCCAGTGCTGGGTGTGTCCCATAGTGACCCAGCAGCTGGGTTACGGTTGGGTTATTTTTCAACCCAGCAGTTTTAAGTAGACATACATTATGAAATACACATGTACGAACGCACGCACGCACGCACGCACGCACGCACGCACGCACGCACGCACGCACGCACGCACGCACGCACGCACGCACACACACACACACACACACACACACACACACAGGGTGTAACAGAGGGGGGAGAGAGAGAGAGACCAGAACTTTAATTATTTTGTTGCCACAATACCTTAATACTTTTACACAAGAAAATATTCTAATCCAGAGACCTTTTACTAGTAAATATTTGTTCTGTTGTTCTATCTAAGTAGCCTATTTCTACAGCGTGGTATTGCTACTTAATACTGAAGTAAAAAATCGGAGTGCCTCTTCGCTCTGTCATCCCCGGTTCCAACACAGGATAGAAGCAGGCTGAAGGACATCTTACTAATGTTGTGTATGAGCTGGAGGCTCACATCCCACGCATTGCATTCTGGGACCAGTCCGTATAGCCAGGGACGTGCTAGCCATTGGGAAAAGCGGGACAACTCCCGAACGGCCGGTTCATTCCCGGCCGGTCCAGGCCGGCCATTAGGAAAAAAAATTAAAATACATTTTCAGCCTTCGTTCCATTTTGGGGGCTGGGCGGCCAACAAAGTAAATCGTCACTGTCGGGCAGAAACCTTTTTTTTCGCAAAGCAAAGCCCTGCTTCACCATACAAGGCCGTCGCACAAAAGTAGTGAAAACAGCAGATCTACAAGCACACAACGCCTCGCACCGCGAGGCGTTGTGTGCTTGTAGATCAGCTGTTTTCACTAGTTTAAATCATTTTTAAAATGATACATACAAAACAAACGGTTTTGGACATACAAGGTTTCCAACCGACAACGACAAAATTTGACTCGTGTAATTGGCCCACTGACTTGTCACTTGTTATGGCAAAAAGGCAAATCTTTGAGTAGAAGCAGCGCCATAGAGAGATCTCTCTCTATAGCGCGCAGTGAGGGCCTCTACAACTCTTTTTTCCCGGGCTGAATCAGGGGCCCAGCACGTCCCTGCGTATAGCAGATTTTCTTCAAGGGTTTTTGTGTGCAATCATCTTCCTGGCAGGACTATACACAAAAAAGAAAACAGTAACAAAACAAAACAAAACCGAACAAACAAACAAACAAATCAAAATTGCGTCTCCAACTCCGATTGTGTTTGAATTCTCTTTGCAGTGCAATCTGTTCAATCTGAAAAAAGCATATCTACATCTTGTTACGTTATGAAGCTCATGATCAGCTACATTACATTCAGACTGCAAATTGGGCTCTCAACATTTTCATTCTTGTTGAGTTATGAATAGTTTTATTTACAAAATTAATTATGTTGCTCACTGGAGAAGGAGGATCCTTAGTTTCCATCTTCATGCACTTTTCAAAGCTCCACTTCACAGGAAAAATGAAACTAGAAGGCGCCACCGCATTGTCAGATTGTGTAATTTGCTGCTGCCTCAGTCAGACGTTAATTACATGCACCTCGCGAGTGCAAATTGTGCTTTGAAAATTGTCTTTGATGTATGATAATCTGGTGCACCGTGTGAAACAAACTCAGTGTAGCTGAATTTCTGTGTGTGTGTGTGTGTGTGTGTGTGTGAGTGCGTGTGCGTGTGTGTGTGTGTGTGTGTGTGTGTGTGTGTGTGTGTGTGTGTGTGTGTGTGTGTGTGTGTGTGTGTGTGTGCGCGCGCGTGCTCGTAGATTTGACTATTTCGTTTTTGAATTAAATTAGAACTCAAACTGCCAAAAAAGTATTCATTCACGCTAGACCGATTTCCCAATATTTTTAATAATGTTACTTCTACTCCACCACTGGCTGTAGTTTACACCGCATAAATGGCGGCGGTGCTCTCTATAAGCTCACAGTAAACAGACGGAGGACATTTGGTTCATTTGGTAGGGCCATGCACTGCTTTTTTTTGGGAGGTGATAATTTCTTAGACGTTATAATCTGAATAGAATTTGGAAGAAGAATATGGTTTATTCATTGCAAGAGGAGAGTAGACAATTTAGAAACCAGACAAACTAAACAAGTTGACCCAACAAAGGGGACACACTATATTAGTTACAATTATTAATTATAATTATGGATGGCAATGATTAATAAATTAGATAAGCACTACACAACCTAACAAGTTGACACACATGGGCGTGATGTGCATGTGATAGACATGCTGCTAGACATGTCCTAAAGGCAGACTCATCGGGAGCATAGGCGACAACAAAATAAGCACCTCGCCAAGCCTTTGTATTGATTGAGAGCAGAGCAGAGACGGTTCAATCCAGCAAGGCAGAAATAAATGACAGAAATCATGTAGGCGTGAAAAAGGCCACTTTCTCCTATGAAGGCAATAAGGACTTGGTGACTATGTGCACGTGGAGGTGGCTCAGGACTATGTACATGGAAGCAGGGGTGTCCCAAGGGGAAGGGGAAGTGGGACTGAGTTACTAGGGCCCAAGGTTGAGGGATCTTAATTATTTTATGCTTTAATTATTGAAAAAAAGCAGATATACAAGCTCACAGTGCTGCACTGCGAGCTTGTAGATCTGCTATTTTTGAAAAGTCGTGAAAATGTGTGCAAATCTTTGAATATATGTATTTTCTAAGTGAACATTTGTACCTCAAATTTTGCTTCTGGGGGGTCCCTGGAACGAAATATTTTGAGATGTGGGTCTGTGGCCAAATACACATAAAATGTTGTGGGTCCTTCACATGAAAAGGTTTGAGCACAACTGACATAGAAACATGGGTTCTTCAAAGACTAGCACAAATGTTCAGATCTACAAGCTTGTATCTGCTAGTTTTCAACAGTTAAAGCACAAAATAACGTGTAATAATGTGTTCCCAGTCTAAATGGGTTAAACCCCCTCCCCCTATGAAGAACATCCATGGGGGGCCCGCAATCAATCTTTGCACCCAGGGCCCAGAATTTGGTGTGACACCCATTGTGTGGAAGGATGAATGCATGAATACATCAACTGCCTGCTTTGAGTACATGGCGACTGAAATGCAAAAGTTGAACAGAGGGCTGAAAATGTCACTCAAATTAAATACTACACCGGGCTCATTTTAATGCCCCGGCTGTTGCACAGTCAGGCTGGATCTGAACAATGCGAAAACATTGTCCACCTCTTTCATGTCAACTGTAAAACCATGTCCACAACATTTTATGACCCCATCTGTCTTTTATATCCATGTTTGAAACCTTAGGTTTAGCGAGCAGACCGAGACAGTTTGCAGATAAGTGGGCCTATATGGTTCACCACCAGTCTGTAAGCGTTTGGAGAACACGGTGCAGTTCAGCTTCCAGGTGTTCCCTGACCGCTGTCAGATGTCCATGGCGGCTCAGTCATTCCATCACCACACGCACGCACGCACGCACGCACGCACGCACGCACGCACGCACGCACGCACGCACGCACGCACGCACGCAGGCACACACACACACACACACACACACACACACACACACACACACACACACACACACACACACACACACACACACACACACACACACACACACACACACACACACACACACACACACACACACACGATCACGCCACCAAATGCACCAAATCTGTGTGAGAAAAACAATTAAGCAAACAGGTCTATGAAAACAAGCCAAAACAAAATAAGTGACTATATGGGACCACATGAGCACATACACGCAGCTATGAGAAAATAAAAGATCTACAGGCCGATGCGACACGTTGACAAATTTTAAAGTTTGGAAACAAGTCCAAGGGCTTTTGGAAAGTCTTTCCCACGATGAAACGAATACGTTGTTCTTGATCAACTTTGGCAATGTGACATGATTTGGCAAATTGTGTGTTTTTGTTTGACATTGAGAGTGGCATTGATAGGATGTGAAAGACACAAAACAAAGACCTCTGTGCTAAATAGGAAATAAACAAGCAACACAGTGGTTTTGTTTAATAGACCACTGTATGAACCGCTTGGTGTTCCATTATATTGTCACACTTATTGTCACGTTTGGCCGGAGACCTTAATATAGACCTTTGTCCAAAACTGCTACTTTTCAGTTTCAGATAAAAAAAATCTAGATCAGAACTACAGTATAAGCTCACAGAGTGTCACAATGTGACACGTTGTGAGCTTGTAGATCAGCTATTTCTTAGCTCATTCTATGTGACACTGTAGAAGCAGGGCAATTTACAGAAAGAAAACTGAAAAAGTTGGAATATGGAGAGTGGAGACACAAGGTTTCTGCCTGACGGCAACAATATACTGTAGCCTATGTATGCAATATAAACCCAATAAACCCAATGTCAAACATTTGAAATGATTGGATTTAAGGACATTTAAATGATATTAGGATATTTAAATGAAATTATTCCATCCATAGTCATAATTAGAAAGTAGTTTAGGCACTAATGTTAAATAAGTTACTGTATATTACAGCAGCAACATCTTTAAACGTCAGCAGTCCTAAGGAAAGTTCTTACAGGAGGAGGATGCTATCCAAAACGTAAAATAATAAAACCATTCATTTGCTAGCAAAACAATCTACTAATTTCGTTTCGTTCAAGCAACTGTGACAAAAGTGTCACGCTGCCTAGTCAGTGAACCTATGTGCATCAGGCAGGCATCCTGAGCCTAGGGTCTTGTTATCTCTCCAGCCAGGTGCACTGTAATAGTTCTGGGCTTGTACTTCTGCTGCTAAGTAACGACCAGGGAATCATGTACAGCTGCCTGCACCTCAGGTCACTAAAACGTAACCCCCCCTCCCAAATCCCCAGGATAGAAATACAAAGGACATGACCTCTGTGTCCTCAAAGGCTGCTGAGGGAATGAACACGAGATAAAAATGAGATAAAACTAGACTGCACGGCTTCTGATACCGAAGGTTTCAGGGTTCCATTTGCCTGGGAGGATGGGGGAGGGGGGGCTGCCCCTGGTCATGATTCTTTTCATATGGTTGGTGGGGAGGAGGTTTTATCCCTGCTTTCTGGTCACCAGGCACGTCATGCACACATAGACATCAAAAGGGGCTTGAGCCCCTGCCCTTTTACCCGTCTGTAAAAGGTTTCCTCTCCAGACCATGAATACAGTTTTTGCTATGGTGAAATAAATGAAATTGAAAAGGCCCCCTTTTCCATGCCATATCTGAAGGCAGCATTCAAGAGAATTGCCTTGTCCAAACTCCCCTGAACTTGAATGCTGCATTTTATGTTGAAAGAATTGCCCTCTTTGTGTAGAAATCCATGACGTACGCCACATATCCAGTACTGACTTGATTATGCTTACTTCAGTGTGGTATAAAGCACTTAAAATAGCCAACCTCCAAGCTCACAACGCGCCGCAGCGCGACGTGTTGTGAGCTTGGAGGTCTGCTATTTTCTATATTTTCACCAAAGGGCCCTTTTAGAAACGTCAGCCCCTGCCTCCCTAACATTCTCTGCACGTCCCTGCTGGTCACACTGAATTAAATAACTTACATCAGGGGAAGGGTTGGGATCTGAAACTGGAGGAATCGGAGGAACCGGACCCGACATTGAGGAAGCGGAACCCGATAACAGCTGACCAACAAGGTATTTTATTTGGTATCCAGGCAACAGAACATTCACAAGGGTTGGGATGTCTGGTTTGAAACATGTCACGGAGAGACACTGTTGGTACTCAGGCCTCCTGGTGGCGCTATAACAGGCCCATGTGAATGTGTGTGTGCAATACCGCTGTGATTAAGCTAACGGTGCTGCAGATTTGCTTTTCACAGATGGAAGGACGGACGGACGGACGGACGGACGGACGGACGGACGGACGGACGGACGGACGGACGGACGGACGGACAGACAGGTGCAAAACATAAGTCTCGGCCACGCCTTCGGCCTGCCGGAGACAATAAGTGTCCTTAACATTGCTGCAGTGGATAGCAACACATCAGTGGTCTGAAAATCATATGGCTGCTTTTGTACTAATGTAAGATCTCTGAAGATAAAGTTATATGTGGAAATAATTTGAATGATTCAATACAGGTATCAATTCAATACAAAGTAGTAATACTATGATAAGCTGCCCAAGCCTAGAAAGCATACAGGATTACTGGAGACACACTTCCTGTCCGTCCGTGTGATGTTATGTGCACAGCTCAATAGTGAGGATAGAGAGACAGAGAGATAAGTAGGATGACTCACATGTGTACTAGAGACAGAGGACTTGGGGACAGAGAGAGAGAGAGAGAGAGAGAGAGAGAGAGAGAGAGAGACAGACAGACAGACAGACAGACAGACAGACAGACAGACAGACAGACAGACAGACAGACAGACAGACAGGGCATCTATTGTCCTACTTCAGAGTGACTGCAGTGGACAACAGTGTTCTGCGGAGAAGGACAAATCATCCTGTCTGCCTGTCTCACACACACACACACACACACACACACACACACACACACACACACACACACACACACACACACACACACACACACACACACACACACACACACACACACACACACACACACACAATGTCTTATTTGTCCGCTACAAGACGGCCTAGTTGAGCGCCACATCTCGACCCAGAAACACACACACACACACACACACACACACACACACACACACACACACACACACACACACACACACACACACACACACACACACACACACACACACACACACACACACACACACACACGGTACATACACCTGATAAGTGCACACAGAGTGACCTTTGGCGTTAATACAGGGAGTGCTGAAGAGAGATAAAGAACATAATTCAGATTAGAACAAGCCACGGGAAGACGAGAGAGATGAGAACAGAGGTGAGAAGAAATACTGGTTCACCTGTATAGTGACCTGACCCTCCAATGATACTCATCTCTCTGACTGTGAAAGAGAGAAAAGAGAGAATTAAACGATGAAAAGATAGATAGCAACAGAGTATCGATAGATAGATACAGTAGATCAGGGGTCTTCAACAGGGGGTCCGGGACCCCTAGGGGGTCCTCAGAGTTACTTCAGGGGGTCCTCCAAATCTTTGTGTGATAGATACCTTTTGACATGAACTGACATGAATCCAAAATACACTGATGATTGTGCTGTCAAACGATTAAACTACCTGTGTAATCTATGAAAAGGTTGTAGGGGTCCTTGCTTCATCTCAACCAGGGGGTCCTTGGCCTGAAAACGTTGAAGACCCCTGCAGTAGATAGATAAATGGCAGTTGTAATCAACAGTTGTAAACAAAGTAACAGCACCGTGGTAGTCTGAAACTCTAGTCTACGGCCTTTCAATCATGCATTATGTGCATGATTGATAGGTAGGCCCTAATCTTCCTGTTCCAATCTAAGTACCCAACAACCTCCGACTCTGACCCCTGTCTTCATGCAGTGCCAATGGCAGCTACTTATGCACTGAATACTAGCAGCGCAAATTCAGAAAGGGCAGCCAATAATTGGCAACCTCCCCGAGGCTCTGGCTGTGCTCCAGAGAAAATTGCTCTAACCATGTTTACTGCATCGCTGCCAGGGACAGACAAAACTCAAACCCAGAAGGGTACCGCGGCACGAATGCCTACCAGGGGAACCATTACGCACCAGTTGACACACTTACCTGATCCCACCAGAACCATGTTGAATTCACAGAACACAGCCAACCACTAAACTCACAACACAGTTTACCGTATCTCCCCCGGTAGAATCCCAGACGAGCCACCAATTTGTCCCGCCTCGGCTAATGAGACATAACAAAACGGTGCACTTTTACTTGAGTAAAAGTGTATAGCTTATCCTACAATAATCCCAAAATATGTGTTATCGATGAGTCAGCAGGTTGGATGGTATGGTGAATGCATGGTGTTGTACAATGTGAAACCTAAACTAATAACCCTATAGAGATAGACCTAAACTGGACAGGTCTAAAATACACCCGGGAGACTGGCCAGGTGCTCCCAATTACACTAATTAACTTCACCTACCAGGGACCTCCAAGTCAGCACAGATAACAGAAACACACACACACATATTCACACACACACACACGCACACACGCACGCACGCACGCACGCACGCACGCACACGCACACGCGCACACGCGCACACACGCACACGCACACAAGCACACGCACCTTAATTCAACACGCACCAAATTCAAACTAAACACTAACACATCATGCCTGGTGCTAAGACCTTTAGATCCTTTAGTTCCAAACCAGTTCCAAGCCTTCTGAACACCACATGAAATGAACCATGTGTTCAGTTGTGCCCTTTCCATCTCAGGAATATTGCTCAAATTAGACCTTTCATGAATTTTCATTATACAGAGAGACATATCCATGTTTTAAATGTCACTTGTCACTACCCACCTCTGCATGTCAAAGTATTGGTACCTTTTCTTATGAAGGACATCAGAGAGACATACAGACAAACAGATGGACTGACAAGTTTCATTAATTAATAGATAGATAGATAGTCCTTGAGGGGGTTCCAGGTGGTCCCCAGTGAAATAATTTACTATATCATCAAAATCTGTTTAACCCCTGTTCTCTATGGGCTGTTTGGAAATAGCGGATCTAACTCGTAGATCTGCTATTTTGTGAAAATGTGTCCCATTTCTAGAATGTCTGTGATCTTACGTACTGTATAACACTTTGTGTGATACACAGCCAAAGATCGGTCCTATGCCCTTGCAGTTAGCAGACTGATCTCCACGGCACTTTAGGCATCCACGCTACTTGTGTGCTCACCTAATAATGAATTCCTAAGACTTGGAGTCAGATATTGTCCTCTATTTTCATATCCCTTTGAAAGTTATTTTCCCACAAACCCTTACCCTTAGCCTTCTCACACTCTTTCATACATTTATGTGGCAGTGACTAATGCACCCTATAGGTGCCAACTAACTACATTAGTTAACCCTAAAATAAACTGTCGACCCTCCAACATAATTTGCAGAACCCCCACAGGTTGAGAACCCTAGCCCTACAGCACAGCTAGTCCTCCTGGGGTCCAAACACAGTATATATAAAACCAAAGACATGATATGCCCAAATGATGCTGATGAATACTTTATTAACATGTTTCATAACATTACGGCTGTACGGTCAAACAAGGCTCTTTTAAAAGTTTGACTCAAAAAGACCAGAGGGCACCGGGCGTGAGGTCATCCATCTGTGATGTCACTGTGAGCTCGGTTCCTCCTGGACAGCGGTGCAGAAGTACACAGATTCTTTACTTAAGTAAAAAAAAAAATACTCTGTTACAAAGTAAAATGTCTGTATTCTAAGAATTACTTGAGTTCAAGTACAAAAGTATTGGCCTCAAAATATGCATACAGGACAAAAGATTTACCTCAGACATGAAGTATAAGGTATTGAAACGCCAGTTTGTCCCCTAAGCAAGCAGGTAGGCTTTAAATGGTACACATGTCATCACTGGTGCAGGAAACCAGGTTCAAGTTCGGGGTAGAAGAGGAAAGTGCAGCTTCAAGTTAATGTACTTACTTGGTTACTTTATTTAAATTTTCCTAACACAGACGAAAGGACGCCTGACACGATGACAGAAGTCATCATCCATGCCTTTCGAACCTGTTGAGCACCGAAACAGACAGTTAAAGACAGTCAACATTTGTTCATCTCTAAGAATGGTACTTTAAGTACGTAACAAACATCAGTAATGTGAAGCTGTACAGATAAGTAGCAGCATAGAAACAATATTAAACCACACTAGAACAACGATCATCATGAAAGACCAGTATAAAAACATTTAGGTTGTTACAAAATAGTAGCTTCTTTTCCTTTTGGTTGTTCCCTTCAGAGGTCGCCACAGCGAATCATCTGCCTCCATCTCACCCTGTCCTATCCCTCCTCTCCTTCCTCTAGGCCTCCTGCCTGGAAGTTCCAACCTCAGCATCCTTCTACCGATATACTCACTATCCTTCATCCGTACATGTCCAAAACATCTCAGTCTGGCCTGTGTCTGACATGTGCTGTCCCTCTAATGTACTCGTTCCTGATCCTATCCATCCTTGTTACTCCCAGAGAGAACTGCAACATTTTAGTCTCTGCTACGGTACCCGCAGCTCTGCTTCCCGTCTTTTACTCAGTGTGACTGTCTCTAAACCAGGGCTGCCCAAAAGGTAGATCGTGATCTACCAGTAGATCACCAACGGTGTGCAGGTAGATCACATTAAAAATATATAATTGAAATATAAAGAGGTGACTTGATTGATTGACATAAGAAGGGCCTGTCCTTCATGGCTTCTAGGCATCCCCTGCAATGCAATGCTTTTTTCAGTTGTCAGTAGCATTACAAAGAACCAGAAAATGTAGCACTTCCATACAGAATGGGATGAAGACTTTTCCCCACACTATTTCCCATTTCAAGACAAAGTGAGCTTGTATTATTATGTTATGCCAGTGCCACTATTCCAAAGCCTGCTCGGGTAACTCATTTTTTGGGGTGGGTAGATCATGTTGAGCTGGTCATTTTAAAAGTAGCTCTCAAGTCACAAAAGTAGCTGGTCTCACCACTGTCTTGTACACCTTCCCTTTCATTCTTGCTGATTTCTTTCCTATCACACATCACACCTGACACTTTCTCCACCCCTTAAAACCTGCGTGCACTCGTTTCATCAGCTCTTGTCCACACTTTCCATTGCTCCGGAATATTGACCTTCTTTCCATCTAAGCAGGATTTGGTCTCTTACCTCCCCAGTTCATTGCCACACAGTACTGACCACCGCAGCAGTTGTCTGGTTGGCCTCTGGCCCAGCGGGAATAGCCAAACCTCGTCCCATCAGTCCAGAACCACAGGCGTTGCTGTAGAAGTATATAACATTAAATAGAATAAGGTGTTCAACAATATTTTTGACACCATTTCGATATTCTCTATTCCTAACATTAGACCCATTGGGTTTTAGTCTTTGTTCACCTGTGACGCATCGTTTCCTCCTATCCAGGTGATAGGGGAACCGCCAGACTGCCTCCTGATCACGTACTGGACAAAGGAATATTCACCGGCGCTGTGGATTGATGCCAGATGGCCGCCCATGTACAGACAGGTTTTCTACATGGAGACACAAGATTTTTTTTTTTTTTTATCAACGCCCTACATGATCATACTACAGTTTCATACTACAGTGTCAGCTGTGACTTGTTCTACTCTTGGATTTGAATACCTGAAATACACAGTTTTGGACATGAGGTTTCCACAAGACGATAAGAAAATACAAAAGTTGCAAAAACACATTATTTGTGCCTGTGAACATTTTGGACTGAACATATTAATTTGGTGGTGCAATTTATTAGTCAGGCCTGCTTCCAGTAATTCCCTTTTTCGTTCATGAATAGTCCAATTTATTCCCTTTGACCGGTCGCTTATCTCCCGATTAGGGAGTCTTACTGGTTCCGAATGTTTGAATGAATGGACCACTGTAAGTTATTTGAGTTTGTAATAGCCTATGCTTAGAAAAGTGCTTAAAATTGCAATACATTATAGAAACTTTAGGTACTACTATTTCTATCTGTGCTGCTCATCCCCACTAGTCCGGGCATTTCAGGCAGTCTGTTGATGAAATTGTGCACTTCATGATAGAAGCATGAAATTTGGCACACAGTTAGAACATGCCATATGGAAAATCTTTGGCTATAGGGCCATCACAGATTTGTCTTGGGAAACTTGTGGGAGGCAATCCCAGTCGTCACTTTTCACAGTTTGTGGGGGCTTTCCGAAAGGAATGTTTTTAGTGCAAAACGCTTGCATTGGATTCAGAATTCCCCCCCAAAAAAAAAAAAAAAACTAGTTTGACCCCTCACATGCTACTTAAAGAATATTAATTTTTGAGCGGTGGTCACAACGCTCCTATGCGTGGCCGTGTGTGTGGGTATGTCTGTCTGTCTCCGTGTCTGTCTGTCTGTCTGTCTGTCTGTAGCCTGTCAGTACCTTTTTTGACCACACATGTTAAGGGAGGGACGCTGTTGTTCAGGCCAGACCAGACACACACACACACACACACACACACACACACACACACACACACACACACACACACACACACACACACACAGGATGGATTCCAGTGGCGGCCTGAGTGACATGCATTTTATTATTAATATTTTGTTTAATATTGTTTTAATATTTTTTATTATATATATATACAGGTATATATATATATTTGTTTTGCTGTTGCGCAGCCTCCACGACCACCGCTCAGTTCACACGGGTGTGATTTTTTGTATTATTTTACTGTATAGTAAAGTCTATGAGAGCCCAACTTTGATTGGCTCCCACAAGTTTCCCAAGACAAATCTGCAATGGCCCTATAGCCAAAAATGTTCCATATGGCATGTTCTAACTGTGTGACTTTTTTTTGTATCTGCACTTTTTTAAGTATTTAGTTTTAATAAGCATTATTATTATTGTCTTGGTGCAGTCACTTGTATGTGGAGCCAAAAATGTTCCATATGGCATGTTCTAACTGTGTGCCAAATGTAATGCTTCTATCATAAAGTGCATGATTTGTGCACGAAACGCTGGGAATACACAAAATGCATGTTACTTAGGGCAACATTTAAAGGGGAAATAACCAGGCTTTCCAATGGTGTGCAATTAGGTTTCACCAAGAAGCATTGTTACAACAGAGACATACTGTCTGTCTACCAAACACACATTGTTATTTCCCTGTCCTTAAGAATCTTTCCTGCTAAACTTTCACCACAATACACTATTTATGTATGTACTGTATGTGTTCATTCACTCATTTATACATTTACTTAACACTTGAGATTTTGGTTTCAAAGGGCTTTAAAGACACACATTTAACAAAGGGAACCGAATCACAGCCCTCCTCAGTGCAGTTCCCACACAGAGTAAATGTTCTTTTAACTGATGAGCGTAAGCATGGACCTGTGAAGATGTTACAGTGTGCACTTACCTCAGCATAACCCCAGTTCCGACTATATCGCACAAACTTAAAACAGCTTCGTCCATACTTCATCCAACCCCAGGGACATCCTCTCGTCCATCTCTTTGCCCTCCCCAACTCCTCCAGCTCACTCCCTTTAAAATAGAAGAGTTTGGGTGCTCAACACTCATAGTACATGACCGTGAATAAAACCCTTTTTTACCTGGGAACTTCAAATAGACCTCCCAGTGGGGGCTCCTCACGGGCAGGTGAGCCAGTGTGGGTACAATAACAGTGGCAAGTGAGACGTTTGTTACTGGCTTTGACATCGCTCACAATTAAATGGTTAGCAGAAACTCCACCATACAATGGCTCTCCAGTCTCCACACCACACCAACCATCTACCAACCATCTAGAAGAAACAAGTCATGCCATGTGACATAACACACCCTGCACTATAAACAACCACCTTAGAAGGTTTGACTTGGCAAGGTCATACAAGGTCAGCAGCCATATTGTCACACACAGAGAGCATAATTGTCGCTGCCGGGCAGAAACCTTGTGTCTTCATAGTTTTCCCATGTAAATGAATGCACTAGACCAGAGTGTCACACCAAAGTAGTGAAACAGGCAATCTAAAAGCTTGTAAATTTGCTCTTTTTTTTTTAATTGCAAATGCAATATGTCCACTCACCCACTGGAGGGGGCATCGTCAACGACAGCTCACCAGTCTCCAGCGGTGCTGGAATGACATGATCTTCTGAAAGGCACGCACGCACGCACGCATGCGCACGCACACACACGCACACACACACACACACACACACACACACACACACACACACACACACACACACACACACACACACACACACACACACACAGAGACATTATGTTTGGTAAACCTTCTATCACTGTAAGTCAGTCAGTCATAACCTGTTGAAATCTTGGGGACCTGAGTCTCTCTGTCTCCCTCACACACGCACGCACGCACGCACGCACGCACACACACACACACACGCACACACACACACACACACACACACACACACACACACACACACCCTACTCACCTGCAGCTGCTATCAGGGTCACAGCAGCACAGAGAAACAGAGTGGCAAGCATCATGTTTACACGGTTCTCCTCAACACGTCTAACAACAAACTACACAAATGAGGAAAAACAACAACTAAAGCTTAGTCCAAGTAAACTATTAAAGACATTTAATCATTGAGAAAGTAACAGTGCTAACATTAACAACACAATTGGAATATAAATCCAAGACAAATTCATTAAAGTTTTTTTTTTTTGTCAGAAACCCTAACAAGATTATCCCTTGTATAGAACGAGAGAAATAATTAAATTAATACATAAATATAAGTAGGAAGAGGGAAAAAAGAGAGGGAAAATAGAAGTCAAAAGTAAGGCCTCACCTTGTAGAGTGATGTGTCCACAGAGTCTGTCCCCTGTCTTTATAGGGCAGGGGTGGTAGGGCAAGAGACAGAGAGAGAGAGAGAGAGAGAGAGAGAGAGAGAGAGAGAGAGAGAGAGAGAGAGAGAGAGAGAGAGAGAGAGGATAAGAGAAGGAAATTGGCAGCAAAAAATAAATCATGGTAAAAGTTCGGTGAAGGCACGAGGAAGAAAACTGAACATTTTGGAAGTTTGCCAAAAGTCTGAAGGGGAACACACACTGGACGCGGAGGCGGCGTGTCAAAACATACAGCCCCATTATTTTCAATGAACTAACCCACACCGGCGGCATCAGACGCTCGCAGCCGCGGGTCTGCCGCCTCGCCTGCCGCGCCGATACGCCGCTGTTCTATTTTTCCAGCGTTGCCGCGTGTTGAACATGTTCTCCCATGCTTCTCCCCAGCGCCGCATCCAGTTGGGGTTACCTCGCGGCACTTCACGTGCATCGATACCGTGACGCGACGCTGCGCAGCCGCCCGCGTCCAGTGTGTGCTCCCCTTCAGAGTCTTCCCTTTTTTCTATTCATGGGAATAATGATATGATGGGCACGAAATTTCACCCACTTCTTCACTTCTGTAAACCCTGGGGATTGGCCAATGGCCATAGACCAGGGGTCTTCAACGTTTTCAGGCCAAGGACCCCTTAGCTGAGAGAGAGATGAAGCAGGGACCCCAACAACCTGTTAATAAATTCCATATAGTTTCATCGTTTGACAGCACAATCATCAGTGTATTTTGGATTCATGTCAATTTGTGTTTTCAGTACGTATTTAACACATGGTTGATGATACGATACGATATTGGTTCATTCATGGTGATATGATACGATTCGATTCAATGATTTAAAATTGATATAGTAACTAGACATTGTAGACAATGTCTAGCAAAGACATTAAATCTGTGTGAAAGGTGTGGATAGTGGTTTTTAAGGGAAACATGTATTATTATGGATATAAAGAAGTAAACACAGTGATTATCTGCCAAATACATATATTGACAATTCTGCACCTTGACATGAACCCAGAGATTACACACATTTATCGATAGACCAGTGTAGCTATATGGAAAGGAAAAGTAATGAAACCACTCCTTTTAATTTTTTCTTCTTAAACATGCTAAATACAATGCCCAAGTAGGTAGTATCGATACAATCGATTCTTTGCACTACCGATTCGATACGATACAAAATAAAACGATACGATTCGATTTTAGCTGTTTTCATTTCGGTATTCTTCTATTTTTTAAGTTAAAAACGATATTTTGATACAGTTACTATATCACCCCTATAAAACAGCCATCAAATATGGCATGTTGAAAGTCTATTCCGTCTTTGGGATTTAATACTTATCAGTAGTGCTTCCATCGCAAATGACATGAGCAACGGACAATCAGCCATTTAGATGCAGAGGTGAGTGGGGTCATATCGTTATTGTAAAGATTGCTGGCTTTTCAGAGGACAGTTGAGGTCAGGAGGAGATCAAGTTCTACCAGTTCTACTACCTTACCAACCCAAAACATTTTTGGTATGGTAGCTTCAACAGGTTTCTTTCCATTACGGTGATATCTTGATGAGAAATCTTCTACAGTATCTTGATGGGAAATCTTCTATTGTGACGAGGAAGTGTTAGACCTTGCACAGTTGTGATGTAAGATATGTGAAACAATGGAAATAGAAAGTTAATGTACTGTACATGATGAGTTCATGACGAGTGATTAGTTAATGATAAAGGGCATGACAGGACTGCAGTGTCACAACTACTTTCATGCAATGTCTCCTAACTTTAATCAGAGCTGAGAAAATGTATAAGCTGGAGGTCTGATGGTGATTGTGGACCCTTGGCTGTGGATCAAGGGTTTCCTCTGATTGTATTTGTTCAGTGTTATTATAGTTATATTGTTATTTTTGGACACTTTCAAAATCTGTTTCAACACGTTTTACTTGTCCAGTTCTGCCCTCTTTTGCTTTTGTAGCAAATTGATCCTTCAAATCTTTTCCTGCACCATTTTCCACTGTGGTCCCATTGACTTAGTTTCTCAATTGTCTGACCACAACATATGAATCCATTGTCCTAATAAAAATAGGTTTCCCCAACAAAGGATTAAACACATGTTTTGCTATTTTCAGGGGCCGTGTAGCCTACACACAGTTGAGGCACCTCTCCTGTGCGGGAAGTAAGGTTGTTATTATCAAACATTACTTCTAGCTGTCTTGTTCTCACCTGATACAATCATGTACAGTACCATGTACAATACCACACACCACACACGCACGCATGCACGCACGCACGCACGCACGCACGCACACACACACACACACACACACACACACACACACACACACACACACACACACACACACACGATTCTTGCCTTTCCTGGCTTTGCCCTGGGTTGGCTCCCATCAGTTTGCTTGCCTCTAGTTCTGGGTGCCTTACGCAGTACCCTGCCAGCCTCATCCTTCTCTCTCTGACTTTGTCTGTGACCCGTCGTGGTAGGTCCCCATAGAGGTACACATTTCCGACATGGTCCGTAACTCCGTATCACTCGTCGTCAACATCAGTAGTGAAACAAAACCTCACCAGAAAGGATCACTGATTTGATAGCCAAGATGATTTCCAAAGAAATTATGCCAAGGTACTATTAGTGTTGTACAGGGGAAATGCTTCTGTGAGCTAATGGCATTTCTCGAACCAGAATACACTGTGCCCGTCGCCAAACATTGACAGAGTGACAAGAGAGAGAATGTACACTGAGGTAACCGGAAAAACAATCACCCCAAACACACAGTTTTTTTACTGAGGTTATGTTTAGGAGTACATGATGGATTTGATCCCCAGGCCGGGGCGACCATGTTTTGGGACGAGCAGCGCTCATCTCAAGTGCGCAGCAAAACAAAGAAAAAAAGAAAGACAGAGATCGACACATCGGTTTTTGGCCTTGACACGTCGACTCGCGAAATATTGAGTAGTAGAGTGTCAAGACAGGCTGGACTTAGGGTGCAGCCACAGAGGAAGCAGCAGAGGCAACACCAACAGTGGTTGCAGATGCAGAGGTCACAGGGGTGAGAGAGGAGGTACCAGACAGGAAAATACCCTTAGTTGTGCAGGTTGTTTTGAAAACAGTTTAATCACATTCGAAAAAATATCATTAGGCTAAGCGGCTCGGGGAAATCTCGCTTTTTTGAACGCACATCATTTCGACAACGGAGCGTCGGCAGGTATCGCTACTCACCGGAGGTTAGGGTTAGGGTTAGGGTTAGGTTTGGTTGTCGAAAAGATGACTTGTAGAAATAGCGACACGCTCCCATGCTAGCACAGTTTGCACGGGAAGTTCACAGACATAGTAGCTAAATCTGGCCGATGACCCGGTCAAATTAATGGTTTAGCAATGCAACAAAAAAAATCCATGAATTCAAGGAATACATTTGCCTTCTGTGTTAACTGTGTATAGCTGAATAGGATGGGGTTAGGTCTATAGCACCTGTATGTTAACATCAGTTATTATGGTGGTACTTGGAGATTTGGGCAGAGGGCAGACATATATTTTCTGAGGTGGAACCATTGTCTTAAGTAAGAGTGGTGAGTGCTATGGGGGCAGCATCTGGAAGCAGTTAGGGGTCAATTAGCTTGCTCAGGGACACTTTGACACATCACTAGGGTATAGAAACCAGTGCTGGAAATTGACAGAACTTTGACTACTGGGGGAAAATACACTACACTTATTTATGAACGAGTACTGTATATGCTTTTTTGCTACAGCTGTTGTTCTGTACCTAAAATAAAATGAAATAAAACAATGGTGTTATATAACTGGTGTGGGAAAAAAATGGCACCAAATGGTGAAGGTATGAGGAAGAGTATCAAACTGATGGTGGAGATTGGATGACAAGGAAACAAATGTTTAAAAAAAGAAAAGAATCCCCCTCTGTCTCTATCAACTGATCATCAAGTTGATAGAGTCCATGTTGTGTTCTGCACAGTGAAGGTTTGAGGAAGAAAACCAAACTATGATGGAGGAGGAAACAAATAAATTTGTCAAAACGTTCCTCTCTCTCTCTCTCTCTCTCTCTCTCTCTCTCTCTCTCTCTCTCTGTGTATCTAGTTCCATCTGTGAGAATCAAGTTGAATAGCTAGTTATGGACAGACATGTAACACGTGCACAACAGATGCACATTACACATCTACTTCTTCATTCATAATCATTACGCCGGCTACAGACCTAAAGGCACAAAAACGAGTGCGTGTCGTGGGGGGGAGGCGGGGGGCAGACACAGCACAATGCATTGCGGATGGAAGTCGAGTGGTTTGAAGTCGAGTGCGAGTCGTGTGGTGTTGTGTGGTTGCGTCCAACTTGCTCACGACTCGCACTAGACTTCAAACCACTGGACTTCCATCCGCAATGCATTGTGCTGTCTCTGCCCCCCGCCTCCCCCACACAACTCTCACTCAACTTGTGCGTTCCAGTCTGAGTGCAGCCTTAGATAGCCAACTCAGTGTCATGCAGCCCTCGTCTCTGGGCCTGAGTCGAAAAGGCCAGCTTCTGAGGGTGGGCAGCCGCCGGTAATTATGTGCTCGGAAGTCTGTTCAGGCTCGGCACACACGCATGCCGCACTGACTGTCCGATAGGCCCCACTTCTTCAGAGAAGACTTGACGCCAGTGCGCAAGCGGTTCAGCGAGGTCCATAGATGGCGTGGCATGTCTTCTCCTTTTAAACCACCTCTGTATCGTTGGATGCGGGAGCGCCCAGCCGTCTCCCACGATCGTTTCCAGGATGCTACCAGCCAGGCTCCTCTGGAAAGGTCCTCAGGGATACAACACATGCACTCATTAGCACTATATAACAAAACTGATTTACAGGGTTATATTGGTCAGTTTTCTTAATTTTTTTCTTTTCTTGAATAGTGATTCTCAGAAGCTTTCAAATGGACCCTCATTCGTATAATGACCAAGAAGTCAAGGTCGGATATACCAGGGTTCTGTGCCTGCTTTTAGGTGCTGACCCACTGGTTGAGAGACAGTATTGTAGAACAGGAGTCTTCAACGTTTGTCTTTGTGTTTGTTTTTTCGTGACCTTTTTTCACACGCAGATGCATGTGTGTGCGTTCACTTCCTGGAACCTTTACTTCATTTTCCCCACTGCTCCCCCTATGAAATAACAAGGAAATGAATGGATGGATATCTTCAAATGTTCTTTTACATTTACAGTAGATTCAACCATATTTGTAGCCAATTATATTCCCTTTGTTATCACCAATTATGTTACTGTATGTGTCTTAAAATACCCTTTCACACATTTATGTGGCAGTGTCACGCACAGGTTTTAGACGAAAGCACCCCCTAGGCTCATTCACAAACACCATACAATATTTAGTTTATTTGTTAGGATCCCCATTGGCTGTGCCCTAAAGCATTGGTTCTCATAGCCCTGAAACATGATGGTCGCTGATAACATGACATAACATGTTCAACCGTCATGGGCCAGGATTTACCTGCATTGGTGGAGGCGAATTCAAAAGCCCATACAAACTACACAAACATTCAGATTTCACAAACAAAGTGCTTTATAAATTAAGTCACAACCCTTTCTAAACTTGGCCGGCATTGTATAATTACTAAGTAAGAAATTACTATAAGCCTTTTATCCGTTATTTATCTGTTTTGCCATGTATTTCCTGGTGTTCCCCATGTGCACCAACCCCATCTATTGAACACTGAGATGTGGGCGTGGCCTTGCAAAAATGGGTCCAGAAATACATGGGATAACAGAAAAATATCATATAGGCTTCTTATTAAAGAACACAGAGGTTCCGGGTAATTATACAATGCCGGCCAAGATTTAGAAAGGGTTGTAACTTTATAAAGCACTTTGTTTGTGAAATCTGAATGTTTGTATAGTTTGTATGTGCTTTTGAATTCGCCTCCACCAACGCAGGTAAATCCTGACCCATGACGGTTGTACGTCATGTTATCAGCGACCGTCATGTTTCAGGGCAAGGGTTCTCAACCTTTTGAGCAGGCGACCCCCAAATACTTTGGCCAAGTCACGCAAGAATATTATATTTCACCTGCAAATAATCAAATATTTGACTACTTTTATGCTGTCTTCTCAAAGAATATCCATTATTGTGCTTCTACTGAATACAAAATATTTGTATAATCTTTTTTTTTTTAATTTGACATTTTTTACACATTCTGAAAATAATCTGGCGACCCCCAACATAATTTGTCAACCCACCAGTTGAGAACCCCTGCACAGCTAGTCCTCCTGGGGTCCAGTATACATAAAACAGAAGACATTGTATGCACAAATGATGCTGATGAATACTTTATTAACATGTTTGATAACATTACAGCGTTATGGTCAAAAGACACTCTGTTAAAAGGATGACCCAGAGTGTATTGTTTCCATTCTGGTCCATTGTAGGCCTACTCAGTTCATCAGTTAATAGTGACACCGGGCATGAAGTCATCCAGCTGTGATGTCACTAGGGAGCTCAGTTCCTCCTGGACAGGGTTGGAGAAGTACACAGAGTCTTTACTTAAGTAAAAAACGCAATACCACAATATAGAAGCACTCTGTTACAAAGTATTCAAAGAATTACTTGAATTAAAGTACAATGGTATTGGCCTCAACATAATGCATACAGGACCAAAGTAATTTGGTAAGCTTGTAGATTGGCCACTTTTGAATATATGTTCAATCTAGGGCATACTAAGTTAATGTATGTTTTGTAATGGTAATCTAAATCTAACTAGTTACAAAAGCTCTCAAATAATTGTAATAATGTGAAAAATACAACATTTTCCTCAGACGTGAAATATACAGTATTGACAAATGGAAATACTCAAATGAATTAAAAGTATCTCAAACGTATACTTTAAGAGGTGGTGCCATACTTTTGTACTTTTTCTGTTTTGTATGTGTCTATGGATTTAACATTACTCTAATAGACCACCGGATTGGGTTATAATGTGAAAATCTGCCTTCCCTGTGTATTTTTGGTTCTTCCTGAAAGCTGAAAGCCTCTGAGTCACAAGGCCTGATCGAAAAACACTGATTTAGTGACATCATAAAAGTATCCTGTCCCCTTTTACCATACACCCAACACTGTGGGTGTGGCTGACTTCAGCTGGGTCACCACCACCTGACAACCAGGCATACCTATGAACTGGTGGTGGCCACACAAAAACATAATTCTAACACTTTCTGTACACTTTTTTGGAAACAATCTTCCTCCTAGTATAATCATAATGTTTTAAGGGGGGGGGGGGCATGGCTACCCACTTTAAAGCATGGTAGAGTATGTTAATACAATATAACTTACAATAGCCAATACAATTGGGTTGACTGTATTTTGTCTCCCTGCACTTCTATACAATTGGTGTCAAAGGTCATGTCTCACCTAGACACAGGACATTAATTCAACATTCAATTCATCCCCTAAGCAAGCAGGCATGCTCTATTAGCTCAATGGTACAAGTGTCATCACAGGTGCAGGAAACCGGGTTCAAATGCAGGTTAGAAGAGGAATGTTACTGTTACATAGTGCAGCTTTTAAGTTAATGTACTTACTTGGTGCTCCTAGCACAGACGTAGGGACGCCTAACGCGACACAAGTCATCATCCATGCCTTTCGATTCTGTTGAGCACCGAGACAGACCATTAAAGACTGTCAACTAATCAATAAGATCTCAACAACAACAATTACCTCATGGCTCAGCAAGGCTTACTTACTTCCATAGTTCATTGCCACACAGTACTGACCACCGCAGCAGTTGTCTGGTTGGCCTTTGTTCCAGCGGAAATAATGAAACCTCGTCCCATCAGTCCAGAACCACTGGCGTCGCTGTAGGAGTATATAACATTAAATAGAATAAGGTGTTGTTTACATCAATAATATTTTTGACGCAATTCTGATATTCTCTTTTGTCAAGTCTTATCAGACCCATTGGGTTTTTTCCATTGTTCACCTGTGTTGCATCGTGTCCTCCTATCCAGGTGAGAGGGAAACCGTTAGTCCGCCGTTTGATCTCTTCCTGGATGAAGAAATATTCAGCAGTGCTGTGGACCGATGCCAGGTGCCCCCCCATGGACATACAGTTGATCTGCATCGAGACACAAGACATGTAAATATCGCTGTTGTCGGGGCAGAAACCTCTCCATCTCCATATTCTAATCATTAATATTGTTTTATTACCACACACACGCACGCACGCACGCACGCACACACGCACACACGCGCACACACACACACACACACACACACACACACACACACACACACACACACACACACACACACACACACACACACACACACAATTCATTCATTCATTCAGTCATTCATTCATGGTGGAGACCTGTGCTCGGAAGAGCACTGCTTCTAGTTCATTCATTCATTCATTCATTCACATATTAATATTTAGTTTAGAAATTACTTTACAGATCAAGGTGATGCCATAGCATTGTACTGTTTTGTATGTGTCTATGGAGTTAACATTACTCTAATCGACCCCCACTGCTTTAGTGACACACTAAAACCATTCCATCCCCTTGTTATCATAGGACAACAGCTTTGGGCTTGGCTAACTTCAGGTGAAAACCAAACCACAGGCAGCCCCTCTGCCCTCCTCAGTGCAGATCAACCCAGTGTGTGATGAGTGTAAGCATGGACCTGTAAATGATGTTACTGTGCACTTACCTCAGCATCACCCCAGTTCCGTGTTGATGACACATAAATAAAACAACGTCCTCCATACAGCTTCCAACCAGAGGGACATCCACCGCTCCTCATATCCTCCTCTGCTCCCTCCCACAGCGTGCCATTCCTCTCCACCAGCTCATTCTCTCCTTCCTCCAGGTCTGTGGCCTCCACCATCTGCAACACAACCTTCTCTCCTCCTCCTCCTCCTCCCTCCACCAACATGTCTGCCCCGACAGCCTCCACCTCTCCCTCCATGTGTCTCTCCATCTCCTCATCATCCATCTGCCCTTCCACCACGGCGATCATCTGTTCTTCTCTGTCCGTCTTGTCTGTTGAACCTGAGAACAACACAATGCCAGACATGTTGGATTTGACTCTTCTTATTATTCAGCATGAGTTTCAAATAGAAGGATTTTTTGGTGCTTAACAGTAAAGGACATTATAGCCTAGGGCCTATACTGTATAATCATCTCTGTCGTGTGGAAACCTCACTATGTCCAAAACTGTTACTTATCAGCATTCCAATAAATAAATAGCAAAAGTAGCAGATCGACAAACTCAAAACGTATGGAGTCACTTAACACCACTTTCGAGCTTGCAGATCTGTTACTTTTGATGACATTGTGTGACACTGTAGTATGAACATGTAGGGCAGGGGTCTTCAACGTTTTCAGGCCAAGGACCCCTTAGTTGAGAGAGAGATGAAGCAGGGACCCCCACAGCCTGTTCATAGATTCCATCTAGTTTCATTGTTTGACAGCACGATCGTCAGTGTATTTTGGATTCATGTACATTTTTGAGATGGAGAGATTTCTGACAATATGTAAAAACCTTTTACCTGGGAACTTCAATTAGAACAATCAATGGCGCTCATGTAGCACAGGGGTAAAGTACCCAAACTCTATCACTATCTGTTACTCTTTTCAAGTTATAAAGTAAAATGTACTTGACTCAAACTCAGCTTCAAAGAATAGGATTATAATCAGTAATGTGTAGAGTAATAGAAATTAAGTGATCCAAAATGAAATGATAATGAAATGTGTCCACTCACCCACTAGAGGGGTCAATAACAGTTCACCAGTCTCCAGTGGTGCTGGAATGACATGACCATCTGAAAGGTGCACACACACACACACACACACACACACACACACACACACACACACACACACACGCACGCACACACACACACACACACACACACACACACACACACACACACACACACACACACACACACACACACACACGTATACAATTATATTATGTTGGGTAAAAACATCCTTGATTTCCCTCTTTTTTATATGGACTCTCTCTCTCTCTCTCTCTCTCTCTCACACACACACACACACACACACACACACACACACACACACACACACACACACACACACACACACACACACACACACACACACACACACACTCCTTACTGTAACAGTACGTACCTGCAGCTGCCATCAGAGTCACAGCAGCACAGAGAAACAAAATCTGCATGTCTAGAATGTTCACCTCAACACGTCTCAATAGAAAATACACAGCTGAGGAAAAACAACAATAACAATGCTTAGTTGAAAGAGAAATACTAAATATGCTAATAGAACTGAATTAAAGTAATAGCAGTAATGCTAATAGTAATAACACGATCAAACTCGTCTCACCTTGTAGAGTCAAGTGTCCACAATTATTAGATCTCTGGGCTCTGTTCAGGTATAGCAGCTTATAAAGCATGCTTTTATCTTTACAATGTGAAAGTAATAAGATGATAAGAACTTAATAAATTACCACATAAGGAAATGGACTGTTGTTATTTTGTTTAGTTTCTTTCCCCCCTCAGGCATCATACAATTCAGATAAGAGTTCACATAAAGTCCACCCCATGAAAAACTTTGTCTTCGTCATCATACTCTTTGGAGATAACTTTGACACTCTTTTATGACACATAGGCATCAACAATATTCATTATCAGCGTATTGGAAAGATGTTTTGATCTTGGCATGACATTAACACAAGTCAAGAGAAACTACTAAATTCAATGTTCGAGGCAGAGACGTTTATGTTAGATTCAAATTGTGGTCCGTGTACCCCAAGGCGTACGTGGGAAATGATAAATCATATTGTTTCAAGTTAAATTAAAAGAAAACTGTCTAGCACAAATTGTATTGAATAGAGACTGGACAAAAACTGGACTTCCTGCAATGCTCTTTCACTCCATCTCCTATTTGTAGGTGGGTTATCATTCATTCATACAGTGGCATCTAGGGTATTTTCTTTCGCAGGTTTCTAAGCAAAGAGGTTGTAGTCGCAAAAGGTTGTAGTCAGATAAAGGGGGTACTCAGATTCAGAAATCAGGGAAAGGGATACTGTAGAAAAGTCAACTCATTTATCACAGATGGTTATCACAGATGGTTATGACGGTTATGAACATGAAGCACAGCTCAAAGCCACCTCGTTTGGGTACTGAAATAAGACAACTTTGCAGGTTAAATTCTGCTCAGACCTGTATAGCTACGTAATTGGTCTGTGTATTCTTTTTACATGAGTTAATCGTTTGACCCCTTACCAATTCTGTGGACAGACAACAGATCGCCAGCAGTAAAATGCTGCTGACTATTTGAATGTTAGTCGTCTTGCGGTCTGGTCAAGAAGAGCTTACAGTAGACTTTAGTCAACTGAATCTACTGTTGATTTAGCATTGCAAAGTTTGATTTTGCATTTTCATTTGGTGAATAAGGTCTTCTTTAACAGTTAATATAGTGAGCCTACGTGAGTGTAACTCTGACCCAGCTGGACAGGGTCTGGCCTCATTGTTTATTGTTGCCTTATCGTTTATGTCTTAAATGTTCTGTTACCGGAACGTTGCCTTCCTGGTTCCTTATTCCTTGGACCTTGAAAAGTGCTGTAGCGAGTTTATTATTATTATTTTACAAGCAACGGGTAGATATCAGCGGTCTGATTGGGTAAAGTGGACCCAAATTCAATTCAAACAATGTGTGCACGTGTGTTAGGTCTACTCTTCATCATGAGCATCATCATTGTTATCATCGTAATAAACAAACGCCAAAGTACCACAATGTGTTTTGGTCAAAGTTTGAACAAAGAGGAAATGAGAGCTGGTGGTTGCAGGAGAGTATGAATGCAGCATTGGCCACCATGGTCACCTGATTTGGAAGAGTCATATGTGATCATATGAAGGATTACATTCATAACAATTATCTTGTAAATTATTTTAAATTATATGTTGTTCAAACTAGTGGGGCGTACCAACTAGTGCATTTTGTCCACTTATTCACAATGTCCCCGATTTGTTTCTGGATGGAGCCTCTCTCTCATTGTTGTCTCTCCAGTCTACACTGTCCAAAATGCAAATGCCACACACGCCCCATTTCTTTCGTCATAAGACATAGAGAAAATATCCCATCTGCAAGTTTGCCGAACCACACGCTGTGATGCATTGCATCATGAACTTCAAGATAGTCTATTTTCCCAGTAGGCCTATACCCTTCATGCGATGAAGTATATAATATGAAGGGACTGGTTTCTAGGGTTTAGAACCCGCCGCAGTGGTGTCCGGTAAGAACTTAACCGAGATGCCTTGTATCGTATGGAAAGCCCCTAAGTCTTGCCGGGAGAACTAGCTGAGTGTCTTGAGATGGTTGGATGTGATGATATAAGCGTAGGTGATCCTGGCGATAAGGTCTGAGTCGAGGAATGCTTCCTTTATAAGGCAGAGATATCTGGGTTGTAAGGCCAGATATCCCGACTCGTACGGAAGGCGATGGGGTCTTTCCTCAAGAGCTGCTTGCCTCCCTCCGGGAAGCGATAATCACCCAATATAGCGCCCGTCTGTGTACTGTGTGATGTCATACTGATGTCAGCAGCCATGTCTCTTCATATGGAGTTATAGGTTGTCCGGGTCCAAATATGGGGCTTGTGAGGTCAGACTTAGTGAGATTCGTCGGTTATCTCCATATATGGAGAGATACGTCGGTTATCTCCATATATGGAGATTCGACCTTCAACGTGTAACTATGGCTACCTAACGACTAGCCACGTGAAGTGAAGGTGAGTGAGGGTCTTTGTAACATTAACAGTTAATATAATTTGTACATATGGGAAATGTGTCCTCTGCATTTACCCATCCTGGCTATGAGGAGCAGTGCAGAGCGCCCGGGGAGCAGTTAGGGGTTAAGAGTCTTGCTCAGGGACACGCCGTCACATAGACTGGCCGAGCTCGGGGGCAAACCGGGGACCTTCTGAATCCCTGATGGCCTCTGTATACCCACTCAGCTACGGCTGCCCGGCGGCCAGCCCTTAGCACCCCTGGAGAAGGGCTTGAATGGTTATAGGCCTTTTTTTTCCCTTTTCTTTTTTGCCACCAGCTCCCCCGGCCCCCGAGCCTACCGGCCCTCGGGCAAATGCCCTGTATGCCAGAAGGCCAGCCCACCCCTGCTCTCCAACTCCTCCAGCTCGCTCCCTTTAAATTAGAAGAGTTTGGGTTCTCAACACTCAACAGTACATGACAGTGAATAAAACCCTTTTTTACATGGGCACTTCAAATAGACCTCCATGGGGGGCTCCTCACTGGCAGGTGAGCCAGTGTGGCTAATAACAGTGGCAAGGGAGACGTTTGTTACTGGCTTTGACATCGCTCACAAGCAACTCATTCAAACTCAATTAATTTCATTAAATGGTTAGCAGAAACTCCACCATATAATGGCTCTCCACACCACACCAACCATCTAGAGAACAAGTCTTGGCAAGTTCATACAAGGTCAGCAGCCATATGTGTCACACCAAAGGAGTGAAACAGGTGATCTAAAAGCTTGTAAATGTGTTCTTTTTTTTTCAATTGCAAATGCAATATGTCCACTCGCCCACTGGAGGAGGCATCGTCAACGACAGCTCACCAGTCTCCAGCGGTGCTGGAATGACATGATCTTCTGAAAGGCACACACGCACGCATCCTGACCCATGACGGTCGTACGTCATGTTATCAGCGACCGTCATGTTTCAGGGCAAGCGTTCTCAACCTTTTGAGCAGGCGACCCCCAAATACTTTGGCCATGTTAGTGGAGGCTCTAGCCCCAAAAAATAAGCTGTTAACTTCAAGTCATGATGCAAAGGTCCCCTTTGGTATGGAAGTACCTTAGGGCCATAGGAAAGAATTTATCCAAAGAGACAAGTTAGATCACCCTTCATTTTCTTTTTATAGCCATTTTTAAAATGGCTACTTCCATACCAAAGGGGACCTTTGCATCATGACTTGAAGTAACATATGTGCTAGAGCCTCCACTATGTCACGCAAGAATATTATATTTCACCTGCAAAAAATCAAATATTTGACTACTTTTATGCTGCCTTATGAAAGAATATCCATTATTGAGCTTCTACTGAATACAACATATTTGTATAATCTTTTTTATTTATTTTACATTGTTAGACATTCTGAAAATAATCTGGCGGACCCCCAAAATAATTTGGCAACCCACCGTTTGAGAACCCCTGCACAGCTAGTCCTCCTGGGGTCCACACACAGTATACATAAAACAGAAGACATTGTATGCACAAATGATGCTGATGAATACTTTATTAACATGTTTGATAACAGTACAGCGTTATGGTCAAAAGACGCTCTGTTAAAAGGATGACCCAGAGTGTATTGTTTCCATTCTGGTCCATTGTAGGCCTACTCAGTTCATCAGTTAATAGTGACGCCGGGCGTGAAGTCATCCAGCTGTGATGTCACTAGGGAGCTCAGTTCCTCCTGGACAGGGTTGGAGAAGTACACAGAGTCTTTACTTAAGTAACTAGCAATACCACAATATAGAAGCACTCTGTTACAAAGTAAAAGGTCTGTATTCAAAGAATTACTTGAGTTAAAGTACAATGGTATTGGCCTCAACATATGCATACAGGACCAAAGTAAAATCTTTCTGAAAATTGTGAAATCTTTTTCGAATGTGGTATGGTGCTTGTAGATTGGCCACTTTAGAATATATGTTCAATCTAGGGCATACTAAGTTAATGTATGTTTTGTAATGGTCATCTAAATCTAACTAGTTACAAAAGCTCTCAAATAATTGTAATAATGTGAAAAATACAACATTTTCCTCAGACGTGAACTATACAGTATTGACAAATGGAAATACTCAAATGAATTAAAAGTATCTCAAACGTATACTTTAAGAGGTGGTGCCATACTTTTGGACTTTTTCTGTTTTGTATGTGTCTATGGAGTTAACATTACTCTAATAGACCACCGGATTGGGTTATAATGTGAAAATCTGCCTTCCATGTGTATTTTTGGTTCTTCCTGAAAGCTGAAAGCCTCTGAGTCACAAGGCCTGATCGAAAAACACTGATTTAGTGACATCATAAAAGTATCCTGTCCCCTTTTACCATACACCCAACACTGTGGGTGTGGCTTCAGCTGGGTCACCACCCACCTGACAACCAGGCACACCTAATGAACTGGTGGGTGTGGCCACATAAAAACATAATTAAAAAAAAAAAACATAAAAAAAAACAACACTTTCTGTACACTTTTTGGAAACAATCTTCCTCCTAATATAATCATAATGTTTTAAGGGGGGGGGGGGTGCATGGCTACCCACTTTAAAGCAATATAATTATGTCTGATCTAAATGGTAGGGTATGTTAATACAATATAACTTACAATAGCCTATACAATTGGGTTGACTGTATTTTGTCTCCCTGTACTTCTATACATTTGGTGTCAAAGGTCATGTCTCACCTAGACACAGGACATTAATTTTGACCTGAAGGTCAGCATTCAATTCATCCCCTAAGCAAGCAGGCATGCTCTATTAGCTCAATGGTACACGTGTCATTTCTGGTGCAGGAGACCGGGTTCAAATGTAGGTTAGAAGAGGAATGTACAAGTGGCTAAATAAGTCATTTTACACAGAATAAGCCCATTCCCAAGATACAACGCAACCTTTCATGGTTGGATGTGACTTATAGAAGTGCTACTGTAAATAGCAATAAAGAAACTGCTGGCTTATTGTGTCTAAAAAGACATATTTAGCCACTTGTACACATGCCCCCATGCATACGCATGCCCCACATTTTAGCACGGTAAACACGATAAAACAATAGAACAAAGCAAATGAAAACATTTTAACACTCACTTTTTCTTTTCTCTAATTACAATCTAAAATATGAAACCTTGTTGTAAAAAAACAAAGTTGTCCTTTAAGTTAATGTACTTACTTGGTTACTTTATATAAGTGCTCCTAGCACAGACGGAGGGACGCTGTTGGCGACACAAGTCATCATCCATGCCTTTCAAATCTGTTGAGCACCGAGACAGACCATTAAAGACTGTCAACTAATCAATAAGATCTCAACAACAACAATTACCTCATGGCTCAGCAAGGCTTACTTACTTCCCCAGTTCATTGCCAGACAGTGCTGACCACCGCAGCAGTTGTCTGGTTGTGTTTCGGCCCAATTGAAATAATCAAACCTCGTCCCATCAGTCCAGAGCCACAGGCCTCGCTGTAGAAGTATATAACATTGAATAGAATAAGGTGTTGTTTACATCAATAATATTTTTGACGCATTGATGATCTCTATTGTCAAGTCTTATCAGACCCATTGGGTTTTTAGCCATTGTTCACCTGTGTTGCATCGTGTCCTCCTATCCAGGTGTGAGGGAAACCGTGAGTCCGCCGTCTGATCTCATCCTGGATGAAGTAATATTCAGCAGTGCTGTGGACCGATGCCAGGTGGCCCCCCATGGACATACAGTTGATCTGCATCGAGACACAAGACATGTAAATATCGCTGTTGTCGGGCAGAAACCTCTCTATCTCCATATTCTAATTATTACTAGTAAGACACCTCAGGGTGACTTGCGACCTCAGGGTGACATGCGACCTCGCCCTAAAGGGCAAGCCAATTCTGGGAATGACCATATATGGAATTTTTATTTTATTTTATCCTTCATTGATAATAATATGTATCCATATACATACAATATAATGTAATGCCCATACATGGAGATGGGCATAAAAAAAGGATGTCAATTAGTAATACCAAGCAGGGCCTTGGTGAGTTAGGGCCTTGGTTTGATGCCTGTGGATCTCCATGTATGGGCCATAATAATGTTCTTAATATTGACAATATAGGAATCTCCATATATGGGCATAAAATGTAGGGCCTTGGTTTGATGCCTGTGGATCTCCATATATGGGCATATTCTGTACAATGTCACATGACATCCCTTTTATGCCCATATATGAGTCATTCTGTACCACATCACAGAGTGACAGTGAGTCACAGTGATGTGGTACAGAATGACTCATATATGGGCATAAAAGTGATGTCACATGACATCACTTCCTGTACTGAAAAACATGTGACATCAAACTGACATCACTTCCTGTACGGACGGACAGAAGGTCAGACAAGCAACAAGGTTTTTCAGGGTATAATGCGACCTTCGGTCGCAATTATGTTTTTATTTATTTTTTTCTCGTGGATGAATGCTCTATTTGATCGTATAACTGTGTCACACAAAAGCATCAAAACTTCAAAAGTAGCTGATCCATAAGCTCGAAATGCAGCAGAAGAAGAAATGTTGGATATAATGAGGTTTCCACAAGTAAATGTAGCCCCATTTGGTACTGGAAAAAAAAAAACTAAAAAAAGCTAACCAACAAAGAAAAAGGAAAAAGGCACGCGCCACACACACACACACACACACACACACACACACACACACACACACACACACACACACACACACACACACACACACACACACACATTTTAATATTTTAAATGTTAAATGTTTTGAAAGCAAAAGTTGGGACACCTGGTTGAAAGTGGTTTATACAGGCACACATGTCTGTGTGCTGTGAACATTTGGGACATGTTGAACATATTAATACAATGCATTTCCCAGACAGTGCAATTTATTAGCCAGGCCTGCCTCCAGCAATTCCCTTTCTCGTCCATGAATAGTTCAATTTATTCCCTTTTACGCAACAGAAAGAAACATGAGAGCAGACTTCACTATGGCGGGGTAGTGAGGGTACTGTCCAATATTATAGTTGGATAAAAGTGACTCAAACTTCTGATGGATGAGTCCTTTGGCTCCAGTAAAAAGAAGAAAAAAAAAAAAGAAAAAAAAAATATATATAGCTTATAGCCTATATATATTTCATCTTGGCAAAACACTCAACATCAAAGGAAAAAGGAACAAGATCGCACATCATCAAAGGAAATGTGTGTGCGGTAGATTGTATCTGTTTTCTAACAATGCATCTTGGCAATACCGTGGGAATGCCTGTTTATTTCCTTTTTAAGTGGCGCCCCATTTGGTACATGGTGCATTTACATTGTGCCTTTTGCCTTTATCCAAAGTGCTTTACAATGTACACTACCTTGACCCACACAGGCACACACCAACGGCAACGGCAGAGAAAACCATACAAGGCACCAAGCTGCTCATCGGGAGCAGTTGAGGGTTCAGTGTAGTGCTCAAGGACACTTGACAAGGGAATTCAAAGGGGAAACTTTCATCCAAGCGTCCACACTTCCTTCTGAGCCACTGCCAGTCTGCCACCCATTTGGAAGGAACAGGCATTTATAGAGGGTTACGCCCATGAAGAATTTGCCACAGCTTCAGAGGCACCGCCAAACTATTCAGCTAAGTCAGCTGTGCTGCTCAACCCCACAAAATGCATGTTCCTTAGAAGTAGGGCACAATTTAAAAAGGAAATAAACAGGCTTTACCAATGGTGAGCTGTGAAAGGTTTGACCAAGAACGGCAAGAAGCACTGTTACAGAGATGTCTGTCTACCAAACACACATTTGCAAACCTTTTGTGAATGGTGTCCTGTGGTGAACGTAAACTTTCACCACAGGACAGCATTCATTCATTCATTCATTCATTCATTCATTCATTCATTCATTCATCCATTCATCCATTCATACATTCATGTATTCATTATTTAGTTTAGAAACTACTTTACAGACCGAGGTGGTGCCATAGCATTGTACTTATTCTGTCGTGTATGTGTCTATGGAGTTAACATTACTCTAATCGAACCCCAGGTGTGGTTATTATATGCAAATGTGTCTCTTTTTTTTTTGTTCTGAAAGCTGAAAGCCTTTGAGTCAAAAAGCCCCAATCGAAATACACCGCTTTAGTGACACACTAAAACCATTCCATCCCCTTATTATCATAAGACAACAGCTTTGGGCGTGGCTAATTTCAGGTGAAAACCAAACCACAGGCAGCCCAGTGTGTGATGAGTGTACGCATGGACCTGTGAAGATGTTACTGTGCACTTACCTCAGCCTGACCCCAGTTCCGTGTTGATGGCACATAAACAAAACAGCGTCCTCCATACCGCGTCCAACCATAGGGACATCCTCCGACCCGTGTATCTCTCTTTGCTCTCCCCAACTCCACCAGCTCACTGCCTTTAAAATAGAAGAGGTTGGGTGCTCAACAGTACATGATAAGAGAATAAAAACATTCAAATAGACCTCCCAGTGGGGGCTCCTCACTGGCAGGTGAGCCAGTGTGGTATAATGGCAGTGTTAAGTGAGACATTTGTGCTGGCTTTGACATCGCTCGCAAGCAACTTAATTCAAACTTGTTTCATTTCATTCAATGGTTAGCAGAAACTCCACCATACAATGGCTCTCCACAGTACTCGACTGTAAACAAAGTACCAACCATCTAGAAGAGACGCCATATGAAGTCATATGAAAAATCTTCACATCTACCTGCACATGGGCCTCTTCTAGCGCCACCATGTGGCCAATAGGAACCAATATACCACTTACTGGACAATTTGTATATACATGCAACCTGACGGTTGCTTATCTCCCGATTAGGGAGTCTTACTGGTAGTAATAGGGTTATTAGGGTAATGGTAATCTCTCAGAGTCGCTGCGCTTCTTCAAAGGAAGAGAGACAGACCGAGTGGGCGTCCCCCTTTCTTTGACGATGGCTTGCCAGATTGGGGTAATGGAAATGAAATGAAATGAAATGTGTCCACTCACCCACTAGAGGGGGCAACGACAGCTCACTAGTCTCCAGCTGTGATGGAATGACATGACCTTCTGAAAGGCACACACGCACACACACACACACACACACACACACACACACACACACACACACACACACACACACACACACACACACACACACACACACACACACACACACACACACATATGATGGGTAAAAACTTGGGTAAAAACTTCAGTCATAACCTGATGAAGACCTCTGGGACCAAATGGCTTATTTCATCCTTTCTTCCTTTCCTTTGGGGACCTGGGTCTCTCTCTCTCTCTCTCTCTCTCTCTCTCTCTCTCTCTCACACACACACGCAATCTGAGTTCCCAGAGGTTCTTTTTCTCGCCACTAGGGGGGCGAGAAGAACCTCTGGGCTAAAACTATGATATTCCTGGGCAGGAAGTTGTCCCAGGCTCAGAATCTGAGCTGGGACAATACAGGAAGTAGAGCCCTGTGCAAACCTTCAAAACATCCTGAACAGAAACCAAACAAAAACACTACAACAATATGCAGCCCATGTTTCAAGGTGAATCCTACCAGACTAACACACACGCACACCCACACGCACGCACGCACGCACACACACACACACACACACACACACACACACACACACACACACACACACACACACACACACACACACACACACACACACACACACACACACACACACACACACACACACTTACTCACCTGCAGCTGCTATCAGGGTCACAGCACCACAGAGAAACAGAGTGGCAAGCATCATGTTAGTTCTCCTCAACACGCCTGACAAGAAACTACACAAATGAGGAAAAAACAACAAAGCTTAGTCCAAGTAAACTAAGAAATGTAATCATTGGTAAAGTAACAGTGCTAATATTAACAACACCATTGGAATATACTGTAAATTAAAGCCACATTCATACAAGTACATTCGTTTGTATGAAGCAGGTTTGTCAGGAACCCTATCAAGATTGTTCGTTGTATAGTCAGTCCTTGTCCCTTATATGGAGCTGGCTGATTTGTTTGCAGCTGAAGCCATGATGATACATGTGTGTGCTTAAAGGTATTGACCTCCCTTCACTTTTTTTCCACATTGTACTATGTTGCAGCCTTATTCAATACATTATTATATTTCTCCACACTATACCCCATAATGACAAAATAAAAAACAAAATCATGCCAGGGTGTTAACTCTCCTACTGCCAGATTATTTATTGGGTCTGGTGCCATCAAAATGATGTGAATGTGAATTGGTCTCCGTTGATGTTTACGCATAATGGATTTTTTACACCATCACCGCGGAAAATGTGTTTACAGTACACGGCGGCGCGACCCCTCATCAGCTTCAACAAGGTAAACGAACGAACGAACGAACATGGCTGTGCAGTGTCATGTGCACCGAAGCAACCTGATGCAGCTAGAGAAGATCTGAAAAGAAGTATGGGAGAAACTGCCCCAAAATAGGTGTGCCAAGTTGTAGCATCGTAGTCAAGAAGAATTGAGGCTCTAATTGCTGCCAGAGGTGTTTCAATATATTTTGAGCAGAGGTGCTCAAAATCCTTGAGTAAAGGGTGTGAATATTTATGCACATGTGATTTTGTAATTTTGTATTTTTAACACATATGCAAACCTTTCTAAAATACCTTTTTCGTTTTGTCATTATGCGGCATTGTGTGTAGAATTCTGAGCAAAACAATTATTTTATCATTTTCTACAATACAGCTGTAACATAACAAGATGTGACAAAAGTGAAGGGGGCTGAATATTTTCGCAAGCCACTGTATGTGCAAACAAGCAGCAGTGTTCTACACATTGCACCCAACATACAAGATTAATAAATAGTTCAATTACATTTTCGCCCCACTTTCCTCCCTCAAAACAGAATCGAAAAATAGAGAGAGTAAATAAGTAAGTAAGTAAATAATAAATAAATAAGAAAGATGAGGAAAAAGAGAGATAAAGAAAATAAGTCAGAAGTAACATCTCACCTTGAAGAGTGATGTGTCCACTGTCCACAGAGTACCCCTGTCCTCTTTCTTTATAAGGCAGGGGTGTCGAGCGAGCGAGAGAGAGAGAGAGAGAGAGAGAGAGAGAGAGAGTGCGGTCTCCTAACTTCGCACAAGCGGGAACAGACTTCAGGCAAGTAGGCACAGGTTTGCAGTAGATAGCATCGTTTATTCAGCAGAATAAAGGTTTCAGCATACAGTGGGTCAGCCGCAGTGGATGACTACCAACAGCCTTTCAGTCGGAGGTAGTAACCCTGTCTTCTTGTAAATCCAACATATTATATACTATTTACTTCAAAGCATTTCACAGGAGGCGGGCTTTCTCCTACCGTGCCCGCCAGCCAACCACATCGCTGTCCGCTTTCTGCAGTAGGCGGAGCTTCCATCTCTGCGTGCTTTACGCTTGACTGAAACTTTGTGCATTTCAACCCCCATGTTTGTAATCTTATATTTCAATTAACTATCTTCTTACACATGTAAGCATTTTGTTCATCTCCCAAATAGCAATGTATTTTAAAACAATATTCACATCAAACGGATAAACAGAAGTGATTCTTTCATTTACGCACATATTCTTCCAGTATTAGACCTGTTGGTCATGTCTGTTTCGCCATAAGGTCATATCCCGTAACCCCGTTCCACTTTCTAACTTTTTCTTGGAACTGTATTCTTTCCGTGGTCACATCATTCACTAACAGGCCTTGTTTAGTGAATGATCCTGATAACACCAAAACATACAGCCCCAATAATAATTCCCCACCCAGTCTTCTTGTACGACATTGGTTTTGTAATATCTAACTGTACCTCACTGCCTCTCTGATAGCAGACATCATGGAGCCCTTCCACACAACAGAGTTTAATTAACATCCATGCTTAACCCCGGGGGGAAGTGGGGGAGATGCCTAGTGAATGCCACTGGCTGCTGCTAAAACAAAGGACGTGTTATCAGTTCTGTGGCTTCTTTTATTTACGGCGCCCTCAAGCTGTGAATCCTGCTACCCCACCCCACCGTGATCCCCAGGGGCGGAGAAGTTTCAATATTCAAATGGGTGCCCGTCTACCAGGGTTGCATTTTAGAGGCAAATCTTTCCAGTGAAAAAATGGCAACACATAATAAATAGTTTTTTTGTACAGGATCTCCCTGCTGGTCAGTAAGAACACTTTGAAGACTCTAGCTGCTAGAGTCTTCAAACCCATTCAACCCTTTTATGACTATGGTGTCCAAATAATATGGTATTGTACAGCCTTAAAAACAAGACTCTTTTTAAGTTTCTTGATTCTATTCTTGATTCTATTTACATATTTGATATTCATTTTATCAGACAACACACACACACACACACACACACACACACACACACACACACACACACACACACACACACACACACACACACATATATATATATATGCGATATACTTGCGATATACTGTTCTGCTGGCATTTACTCCCGTTTTGACCTTCCCTGACACTGAGCTTAAAATGAACAAAGTTTAAAAATGGACAATATGTGTTGTTTATTCTTTTCCTTATTACTGTGTGAGAATGCAATCATTCAATGAACCAAGCAACGAAGGTGAACACCAAAAGAACGGTATTGCAGGCCTGCCAGGCCATTTTGACCATTTTTGGAGGGGCGCTACCCACACGTTTGGCTGTGTTGCTCATTCCACGAATGCCAGAAAAGGTGACAAATCAACAATAAATTGGTATTATTAAAGGGGAGATATAATGGACCGAACTCAAGTTTCCTTTCTTTTTGTGCTGAGTTTATATATATATAATATAATAATTATTGGGATATAATTCTTAAGTACAAATAGGCCTACAATAAAATCAATGAGGATTTCACTCATTCTTCACCTCTACAAAATATGGTTGCAAAGGCTGTGTTCGACCTTATTTGACCACAACTCAATAAACGTAACTTTCTGCAGCTGTCTTTGAAAGAATTGGCAATTGAATCATCAGAAGAGGCCTTTGATCAGGCTGCATGTCAGTTAAAGTACTGTGTAAATGATTGAATCAGGTTAGGACTGATTGTCCCCATCACTGGTGATGACATGGGAAGGTTTGGGTTAGGACAGCATGTTTACTACTATGACAATACACAATATTGGTGATACTCTGTATTGCAAGAAATCTTATCAACAATATGTCACAATATCTGTAACTGAAAAAGAGGAAAAATACCCATAAAAGCCAACATTCTGGAATTATGCATTTATATCAATCTTATTAAAATGTTGTGTATAACGAATTGGCCGATCCTACTCTTTACCCTTATTGATCTCAATATAGTGCCAGCACAAACAGGACAGGTGGCATGAAGTACTGCACTCTGTGGCAACCGAGGGAATCCATATGCATGTTGTAATAAAATATCAATATTTTCCATTAGTGTATCGATACATTTATCACAAGGGAGATTATCGCAATATCAATATTCTGTCACACCCTTATTTACTAACCGTAACCACGTTGTGCTAAGACCTGCCCTGTGGGGGCGCTGTTATCGCCCGACATGTTACTTTAAAGTCATTAAACTGCTATTTCAATTATCTTATCTTCAGTATGACATTTTGACAGAAAAACTATATCATCTTATAACAAAAGAAGATCCTCACTTACTGCACCTTTGACGCATTTTGCCTGGGACCCCCTGGAACCACCCCTGGGAGTCCACAGACCCCATTTTGATAAGTGCACAACGGACCTATAGGAGATACTAAAGTGCAGAGCAAAGCCCTATCAGTTATTGTAAAGTTTGTTGGAACCTGACAAAGTTGCATGTCTTTGTTTTAAAACCTTCATAATACAGCAGATTTAGCAGGGCCGTTGTGGTAAATGACAAAACAAAATCACCCTATACGTACATTTAGAATTGTTTGTTTTCCTTCACTGTATCATCTTTTGTGTGTGTGTGTGTGTGTGTGTGTGTGTGTGTGTGTGTGTGTGTGTGTGTGTGTGTGTCTGTTTAAGACAATAGGGAAGTTGCCTGGTTAATAAACCAGACTCTATCACACACTTCGGTTTGGGGGTGGTGGTGTTGAGTGCAGTCTGGTTTTAACCAGGCAAATAGGGAAGCACTATTTAAATGTCTGTTATGGGAAGAAATATATTGTCCAGATGAAGATGAAATGTCCAGTTTTATTTAGAGGCGTACCAAGTTAGCATTTACAGCATATACCATTACAAGGCTTCAGCCTTGTCTGCCCTAACGGCCCACGGCCTGGGTAAGTCCTTCACCTCTCCCTACAGAAGTCCCTCTCCTCTCATTTGTTGGTGTCTTTATACCCTTCTCTCAAACTAAAACCCAGGAGGTCCCCTTGCCAACAAACAATAGGTGTGGCATGTCTTTTCCATACAGTATTCATTCAATGCTGAGGATGTAAGCACAAAAGAGGTAGGTGTCGGACCCCCTAGCCAGGGCCAGAGATGCTTACGCATATGTAAATAGCATTTGTCCCACAGCAACTAAACTTGAAGAAGCAAACTTCTAATATTTCCATAACATGTCTGATTTGAAAATGTATACCTTATGCTGTGCTTAACAATAGCAATATTTGAAATAATAACAGATAATGTCTTTGATGTTGTGGTGAATATGCAGATTTCAGCACTAAGCCCATTTCCAATTCTTTGTCAAACTTAAAATAAACAAATAATGACATACAGTATGAAAACTAGACCAGGTCAACCTGGTTGTGCCAGACCTCCTGTCTGTCATCATCATTTATGACATCATGCCTTTTGTAGGCATGTCATCATCATGTCATCATCATATATACCCTTTATATAGAAAAGGGACAGACCGACATTTGCTTATGTAGGCCTACCCATTTCATGGGTCTGGCAAAAATCCATTTAATGATTATAATATTATAGTAACACGAGTAACAGTCACATATTGCTGAACACATACTTTACACATAATATCGAAGTTACAAATCATGTAAACATCATTTGTGAATGCTAAGTGAGTTAATAATTTAGTTAATGTCATGTCATCAAACAATACTTCCTGAATTTATAAATGAACGTTATTATAAGACGTTACCAACAACGAATATATATAAAATATTTAAAATGGACAGTATTTTATATATACAAAGGGGAAGTACATGATTGCTGTAAAGGTCAGATGAGACCATGTCCATGACCCCAGCAAACAAGATAGGGTCCACACACACACACACACACACACACACACACACACACACACACACACACACACACACACACACACACACACACACACACACACACACACACACACACTCCCTCTCAATCTTCGAGAATATAGATGGTTTGAAAATGGTGCAGCACGTTTAGAAACACCACACAATAGACCTTGTATGTCCAAATTATGTCTGCGTATGATGTCATCGGATATGATGTCACTCGGATGTGATGTCATCCGATGTGAATTCCTTCAGCAGTGATGTCATCAGGGGGCTCAGATCCTCCTGGCACAGACGGAGGGAAACTTAGCTGCACAGCCGCCATCATCCCAGCGTTTTGCATCTGTTGAGCACCGAGACAAACAGACATCTTTTAAAAACTGTCAACCACCAATAACAGCTCAACAATAACAATAAAAAAAAATGTAGGTCCTTACAAAATATTACAACTAATTAATATTTTAAAGCTACAATCCATGTGTTTTTAATTGCAATGTATACAGTACACACTTCCTGGTTTTTCACCGACGTCATTTTCTCTATCCAGCAATTACAACAGGCAGATTCCTCACACTGGGTGGCAAACTGCAGCCAGGTGGACCCAAGCCCCCAGAACCCAGGGCTAGATTTGAAGCAACCCCGATGGTGGCCAAAGTTGGAACTGCAGCCTAAACGCGCATTTTGGTCCCGCCCCCTCCACTCCTTCCTGTGAGCGGAGAGCAGCGTGACGTCATTTGTGGTCTCGAATAGTGGCCAATTTCCCCCAGAATGCACCTGGATTAGCTACATGCTAGCACGTAACCGTTGCTTCAAAACGCCACTGAGCACTTGCATTGAAATGATAGTGGGGGCGGGGCTCGTCCGCTCTCTATTTTATATATACTCTATGGGTGGACCAGCTTAAAAATATTAACTATACGATTTCAACCTTTATAAATGACTATAACTCGGTACAGGAAAATAGAAGACATACCACACATTTTTTGAGAGAGAGCACAAAGTTTGAACATGCTTAAGTATCGCGAGACTGTCCATCACTCCCTGACAAATCCAAATCATACGAGCCTGAAATGATATACCTGCCACTGTTTATATGCCTCAATAAAAAATACTTATTGTGCACATCGAAAAGCATGCAGTGATCTCAAAACAACCTGTTATACCGGTATGTCTTCTTTTATATCCCTGAACCAGTTATATGACAACGGTAGCAATCCTTCTGAAATAGTGTTTGTTCATAAGCTGGGCCAGCCAACTCTCATTCCCTGCAGTGTATTTCATGCTCTGTGTCCAGTGTGTAATTTACCTTCCTTGGTGTTACACAAAAATGCCAATGTGATTGGCTCTTGAGACATGACTTGCCATATTTGTCCTCTCGCTTCAAAGAGCCTTGATCTGTTTTTATAAGCACATTAATAACAGATTGAGCATTCAAATACTCATTCAGAACACGTGCAGCATATACAAAGCTAGAAAGTGTGTCTGCATGTCATTTACCTCCAAAGTTCATTACCAAACAGTGCTGACCACTACAGCAGTTGTCTGGTTGTCCAGGGCTCCAGTTCAAATAATCCAATCTTGTCCCATCACTCCAGAGCCACCAGCCCTCCTGCAGAAAAATGACGTTGAATAGAATACAAGTACCGGTAATTAGCTAACATGGTGTTTACTGTACGTCAATAATATTTTGACTCACAGATACGATATTGTCATACTGTAATATTGGACCCCTTGGGTTTTGACCATTGTTCACCTGTGTTGCATCGTGTCCTCCTATCCAGGTTTGAGGGAAATCGTGAGTTAGCCGTCTGATCTCATCCTGGATGAAGTAATTTTCAGCAACGCTGTGGACCGATGCCAGGTTTCCTCCCCTGGACACACAGTGTCTCTGATTGGAGACACAAGAGATGTTTGAATATTTTTGCCTTTATTGACATGCCCAAAATAGAAATGCCAGGTTGTGGTTAATACAGACGCCCGAGCACATGAATCCGCAGTGCAATTCACAAACAGTGCAATTCAGTAGCAAGGCATGCTTCTCGCAATTCCTTTTCTTGTTCATGAATAGTTCAAAATCTATTCTCAATTGAAACATTAAAGCACAGCCCTTCTGCTCAACCGGCAGACTTAGGTGCCGGCTACACGAATATGGATCTTTTTTCTAATTGCAAATTTTGTTGTGTGTTTTGGCCTTGCAGCCGCACGGAGCTGGAGATTTCGGCTGCTAAACCAAATCTTTTTGTAACCAGATAAACAAGTGAAGATTTACAAAAATATCCGATTCAGTGGAACTGTGCAAGGGTGTTTTTTTTAGACTTAGATATTTTTGTCGTGTGGACCTATTTTTCTATGCGGATATACGAAAGATTGAGGTTAGAAATAGATCGAGATTAGTGTAGCCTTGGTCTTAGGTGTGATATAAGGTACCGTCCAGTATTATGTTGGTCACAACAGAGTGTAAAGTAGTGGTGGAGTCCCTTAGCCTCAATAAAATGATTTCAGCATCGTAAAAATATTTGATCAAACTTTTTCTGATTCAGATTATGCAGGATAAAACAAAACAAAACAAAAAACACAATAATGAACATACATAAACATACCGGTATGCATGTGAAATTACCAGTCTTTAAATATCTCTCCTCCTGAACATTCACGAGTTACGGATTATTTGTCAACATTAAATCGAAGGATACCATAAGTTCAGTTCAAACCACAGGTAAAATCGTCAGTGTTTATTTAACTGTACAAGTGTACGAGAGGACAATTTAATTAAAGGTTTTGACTGTGCGGTGCTTACCTCAGACTCAGTCCAGGTCCTTTTTGTCGACACGAACATAAAGCAGCGGCCTCCATACTTCTTCCAGCCAGAGGGACATCCACCGCTCCTCATATCCTCATATCCTCCTCTGCTCCCTCCCACAGCGTGCCATTCCTCCTCCTGGCACAGACGGAGGGAAACTTTACCGCACAGCCGTCATCATCCCAGCGTTTTGCATCTGTTGAACACCGAGACAGACATCTGTTAAAAACTGCCAACCCCCAATAACATCTCAACAATAACAATATTACTGTTTATTTGTGCACTGGAGCTTAGATTACATAACAGAGTAGAATGAATAGGAAGAAACAATATTAAACCACACTAACAATGATCATCATGAGAGACTGCAGTATATAAACAAAATACAAAAAATAAATAGGTTATTACAAAACAGTACAGCTGATTTATATTAGGAACATCAGCTTCATTTTCTCGAATTCCAGCCAGCAGATTCCTCACACTGGTTGGCAAACTGCAGCCGGGAGTTCGATGGAATTCATTGAGGTCTATGAGAGCCAGGTGGACCAGCTTATAAATAATCACTATTTCTCAACGATTGGAACATTTATAAAATACTGTAACTCGGTCCAGGAAAATAGAAGACATATTACACAAAATATGAACAATGCTTAAGTATCGCGAGACTGTTCATCACTGCCAGTCTGACAACCAAATCTCGCAATACTTCTGAGCCTGAAACGATACCTGCTGCTGTTTATATGCCTCAATAGAAAATACTTAATGTGCACAACGAAAAATCTGTTATCTAAATACAACCTGTCTTATTTTATATTCCTGAACCAATATATGACAACGGTAGCAATCCTTTGGAAATAGTGTTTTTTTCATATGCTGCAGGAGCAGCCAACTCTCAATCCCTGCAGTGTATCTCATCGATGCTCTGCGCATGCTCTGTGTCCAGCCCGTCCCTTCCTTAATTTACCTTCCTTGGTTTCACACAAAAAGGCTGATTGGCTCTTGAGACATATTTACCATAAACTGTGGCCTCTCACAGTCTCACTTCACTCCTTGATGTGTTTTTATTAGCGAATTAATAACATCCCGAGCATTCAAATACTCATTCAGAACATGTGCAACATATCCAAAGCTAGAAAGGATGTAATGGGAGCACCACTATTCATTAATAATATTATGTATGCATGTCATTTACCTCCCCAGTTCATTACCAAGCAGTGCTGACCATTACAGCAGTTGTCTGGTTGTCCAAGGGCCCAATTCAAATAATCCAATCTTGTCCCATCACTCCAGAGCCACAAGCCCTCCTGCAGAAAAAATAACATTGAAAACAATACAACAAATTAGATAACATGGTGTTTACATCAATAATATTTTGATACGATATTGTCATAATATTACACCCTGTGGGTTTGACCATTGTTCACCTGTGTTGCATCATGTCCTCCTATCCAGGTGAGAGGGAAATCGTGAGTTAGCCGTCTGATCTCATCCTGGATGAAGTAATTTTCAGCAACGCTGTGGACCGATGCCAGGTTGCCTCCCCTGGACATACAGTATCTCTGCATGGAGACACGAGAGATGCACATTATATTTAAAAATGTGTGTGAATATTATATATACTGTATATATATATATATATATATTGAAACATTCGAGCACAGCCCTTCTGCTCAACCGGCAGACCTAGGTGTGATATAAGGTACTGTCCAGTATTATCTTTGTCAAAAAAGAGTGTCAAATGGCCAGTGGTGGAGTCCCTTGGCTTCAATAAAATGATACAATATTTCAGCTTGGTAACACAAAAGAAATATATATTTGAATGTTTTTTCTGATTAGGCTATCAAAGAAAAGGAGGGGGGGGGGGGGGGGGTTACCCCAGTCCTTATAACACTGAGGTTTATTCGTCAACCTAAAATTAAAGGACACCAAATGGCCCCTCTGTCAAGTTCAACCCACAGGTAAAATTGTCAGTGTTCATTTAACTGTACAAGTGTAGAAAAGGACACTTTGAGGTTTTGACTGTGTGGTGCTTACCTCAGACTCAGTCCAGGTCCTTTTTGTCGACACGAACATAAAACAACGTCCTCCATACTTCTTCCAGCCAGAGGGACATCCACCGCTCCTCATATCCTCCTCTGCTCCCTCCCACAGCGTGCCATTCTTCTCCACCAGCTCATTCTCTCCTTCCTCCAGGTCTGTGGCCTCCTCCATCTGCAACACAACCTTCTCACCTCCTCCTCCCTCCACCAACATGTCTGCCCCGACAGCCTCCATCTCTGCCTCCATGTGTCTCTCCATCTCCTCATCAACCATCTGCCCTTCCACCACAGTGATCATCTGTTCTTCTCTGTCCGTCTTGTCTGTTGAACCTGAGAACAACACAATGCCAGACATGGTGGGTTTGTCTTTTCTTCTTATTCTGCATGACTTTCAAATAGAAGGGTTTTTGGTGCTTAACAGTAAAGGAAAGTATAGCCTATTAGGGCCTACTGTATACCGAATCATCTGTCGTGTGGAAACCTCATTATGTCCACAATTTCTACTTTTCAGCATTCCAATTAAAAAATAGCAAAAGTAGCAGATCGACAAGCTCAAAAGTCACTTAACGCCAATTTTGATGCCTTTGTGTGACGCTGTATGATCAAGTAAGTAGGGCATTAAAAGACATTTTTAAAAGAACATTAAAAGAATATGGAGATTCTGCCCGACAGTGACGATATGTAAAAACCTTTTACCTGGGAACGTCAAATAGAACACCCAATGGTGCTTATGTAGCACAGGAGTAAAGTACCCAAAACATGTCTCTATCACTATCTGTTATGTTTTTTCAAGTTAAGAGGAAAGTTAACTTGACTCCAACTCAGCTTCAAAGAATATGATTATAGTCAGTAATGTGTTGCGAGTAATAGAAATTAAATGATCCAAAATGAAATGATAATGAAATGTGTCCACTCACCCACTATAGGGGTCAATAACAGTTCACCAGTCTCCAGTGGTGCTGGAATGAGATGACCATCTGAAAGGTACACACACACATGCACACGCACACACGTATACAAAATATTATGTTGGGTAAAAACATCCTTGATTTCCATCTTTTTTACATCAACTCTCTCTCTCTCTCTCTCACACACACACACACACACACACACACACACACACACACACACACACACACACACACACACACACACACACACACACACACACACACACACACTCCTTACTGTGACAGTACGTACCTGCAGCTGCCATCAGAGTCACAGCAGCACAGAGAAACAAAATCTGCATGTCTAGAATGTTCACCTCAACACGTCTCAATAGAAAATACACGACTGAGGAAAAACAACAATAACAATGCTTAGTTCAAAGAGAAATACTGAATATGTTTAATAATAGAACTGAGTGAAAGTAATAGTAATTTTACTAACAAGATCAAACACGTCTCACCTTGTGTCAAAAGATCTCTGGGCTCTGTTCAGGTAGCAGCTTATAAAGCGTGCTTTTATCTTTACAATGTGAAAGTAATAAGTTGATAAGAAGTTCATAAATTACCACACAAGGAAATGGACTGTTGTTATTTTGTTTAGTTTTTTCCCCCTCAGGCATCATTTGTCTTCATCATCATACTCTTTGGAGATAGCTTTGACACTCTTTCATGACAGATCAACAATATTCATTCTCAGCGTATTGGAAAGATGTTTTGATCTTGGCATGACATAAACACCAAAGTCAAGAGCAAAAAAAAACGTTATAGTTTTGGTATAGTTTTAGTCGACTAAATATCATGAGACTTTAGTCGACTAAATCTACATTTGATTTAGCATTGCAAAGTTTGATAGCACTGTCATTTGGGGAATAAGGTCCTCTTTAACAGTCAATACAGTGAGCCTATGTGAGTGTATCCCTGACCCAGCTGGTTTATTGTTGCTTTATCATTTATCTCTTAAATGTTCTGTTACCAGAATGTTGCCTTCCTTGTTCCTTGGACCTTGAAAAGTGCTGTAGCAAGTTTATTATTATTTTACAAGCATACTGGTAGATATCAGCGGTCTGATTGGGTAAAGGTGTGTTCTGAAAGTGGACCCAAATGCTATTCAAACGATTCACGTGAGTGCGCGTGCCTTGTGTGCACGTGTGTTACCCTTCACCATGAGCATCATCATTGTTGTTATCATCATAATAAACAAACGCCAAAGTACCACGATGTGTTTTGGTCAAAGTTTGAACAAAGAGGAAATGAGAGCTGGTGGTTGCAGGCGAGTATGCGATCAGCATTGGCCACCATTGTTACCTGATTTGGAAGAGTCATATATCACCACTTATTCACAATGTTGCCGATTTGATTCTGGATGGAGCCTCTCTTTCATTGTTGTCTCTCTAGTCTACACTGTCCGATAAATGCAAATGCCACAAAAGCCCCATATCTGTCATCATAAGACATAGAGAAAATATCCGATCTGCAAGTTTGCCGAACCACACACTGTGACGCATTGCATCGTGAACTTCAAGATAGTCTATTTTCCCAGTAGGCCTATATACCCTTCATGCGATGAAGTGTATAATATGATTAACAGTTAATATCATTTGTACATATGGGAAATGTGTCCTCTGCATTTACCCATCCGGGCTATGAGGAGCAGTGCAGAGCGCCCGGGGAGCAGTTAGGGGTTAAGAGTCTTGCTCAGGGACACGCCGTCACATAGACTGGCCGAGCTCGGGGGCAAACCGGGGACCTTCTGAATCCCTGATGGCCTCTGTATAGAGGCGGCTGCCCGGCGGCCAGCCCTTAGCACCCCTGGAGAAGGGCTTGAATGGTTATAGGCCCTGGTCTGTGCAGGACTGACTGACCCATAAAGATGTTTCTCAGCGAACAATCGTCCTCTAGAGACATTGATACAAGGACCACAACGTGTTCAAAGTGAGCTCTCTGTCTGAAGGCAGCACACGTGATGAGATGCGGCTCTAAAAGGACACGCTCTGATGCTGGCATTTAAAAATGTAAGGAACTGTTCTGCCTCCCAGTCAATAACGCGATCGTCTTCTGAAGATGACTGTGACATTTCGGCAGTGGTACAGACAGACAGACAGACAAGCAGAGAGACAGTGAGTCAAGGAAAAGGAACCTAAGTGCAGATGAGAGGAGGCAGAGCAGGTTCAATATAATAATAAAAAAATGCAGATCAACAAGCTCAAAGCACGCTGCAATGAACGTCGAGGGCATGTCATCACGGGCCAAAGGTTTTCAGACATTTTCAAAGACTTTCTCAAAATCGGTACATTTTCAAATAATTACAGGATCTGCAAGCTCACAACGTGATGAAGTACTTTATAGAGCTTAAAGCGGCACTGTGTATTTTTTTTTATGAATACATTTTATTTTGTCCAATCTGTGGTAAAGTATGCTAATACATAACTAATCTGTATGATAGAGTATGTTAATACATTATAACTTATACAATCTGAATGGTAGTGTATGTTAATACAATATAACGTATACAATTAGGATTCTTGTATTTTTCCCTACTCTTCCATTGAGACATTTAGATTGTACCGAAGGTCATGTCTCGCCTAGACCCACAGGATCTGACATGCATTTTGACCTGATGGTCCAGATTAAATGTACCCCCTGAGCACGCCGGAAGGCTCTATTAGCTCAATGGTTAAAAAAATAAAGAAATAAAACGTGATTTCATTATAAAGTGTCCCGCGAAGCTTGACCAATGTTAATAATAAGGCAAGTGGGACAAGTCATACAGATGTGACACGGTATGGCAGACAGGTGTTAAAATTAGGACAGCTTGAAGCAGTGGTGCCAGATGGGAAATGTAACATTATCGTATACCGCAGGCTTTCATATTTGAAAGAAAACAGAAACAAGAAAGAAAAAAGATAAATCAAAGGCGTGAATATGTATATATTTCACAAAAATAAGGACTTGTTCTAAGAAACATGCCTTCTTGAAAAAGATTAGCGTACATTTGGCCATCATTGCTTGTAGGCTACATTGTATACAGAGGGTAAAATTTTCATCCAAATACAATAAATTAGCATCATTAGTAATAATAGGTTATATATATATATATATATATATATATATATATATATAGTATATAAGTATATATTATACATGTTTGATTCAGCATCACCACCATCCCCATACATACGTGTGTGTGTGTTTGTGTGTGTGTGTGTGAGAGAGAGAGAGAGAGAGAGAGAGAGAGAGAGAGAGAGTGCTTGCGCGTAATAAATTGTGTTCCCAGAGGACTTAAGCATCCTAAACTTTTGTGACATTTTAATCTTTTCATTTGAGGACAACCAGAGGCACTTGCAGTTCTAAACATGAAATATGTGACACTGTAATTCAACAAAGATGAGTCTCTCTGGGAGGTGTGTGTGTGTGTGTGCGCGCGCACACGCGCCAACAGATGAAAATGTCAGTAGTCTTTAGATTGCCAGAGAGGAGAGACAGAGAAGAAGTCCCCCGGAGAAGACAAAGTGATGAGACACACACACACACACACACACACACACACACACACACTACAATAAACCATGTGGCTCGATGATATCTATGTCATAGTTATGTTCAATAGATTATACTAAAGGTTCTGCAGATTGCATGTATTACTTAATACTAATATTATTGCTCTTTTCAAGTTCCAGAGAAGAGAGAGAGAGAGAGAGAGAACACCAAGATGTCTTGCTTTTTTCCAACCAGTCACTCCTGTTACACCACTGTCCTCTAGTGGTGGAGACCAGTAGTAGTTTCCCTCTGTATCCTGGACTGTAGAACATCTTTCATTTGTCATCTTATTTTTCTCCAACTGCCTGACCTGTTCAACTTTGCTCCTCTCTCCCACCTCTGTCAATATTTTATACTTATAAATACAAAAGTGTCCAAAACCTTCAAAAACAACCCATCTACAATTTATATAACTTGTAGATCACCTATTTTTTAATGTTTTGCTCTAGAGGCTGAATACCCTAAAATGTATAATTATAATAAATATGCAAAACTATAAGTAACCTTGACCTTGCACAGGCTCTGGTACAAACCTATGCCTGGTTAACTCGCTTACCCATCCACAGATGGTGTGTTTGTGGGTTTCCATATTCAGCATCAGCTGATTCAGCATAGAACAGTGCACAGTGTTTATCTCCTGCCTATGCCAATGTATCCTGCATGGTGTGTGTGTGTGCACCCACCCACGCGCGACTGTGGCAAATGTGCTTATTCTTTCTGCATGCTCATCGTGTTTCCCTCCATATTATTCCCCTTCAAGGATGAGAGAACAGAAAACCCAAACATCCAAGAGAGATCTGCCAACACACACACATATTTCTAAAGTTACAATGTGATGACCTGTTTAACAAATTGGCCAAATTGTTAGATGCTTCATCAGGTGTTATGTAAGGTGGCTGTCTGGTGTTAGTGATCACCTGAGCTAGAGGTTGCAGTGCCTGCTATACTTTAGTGGTGACTCCCCAGAAAGCCTGGTTTACGTAGCCCAAGTACCAATACCACAATGTAAAAAAAAAATGCTTTCAAAATGACACTTACAGTACCAAATGTAACCAAGAGATCATGTCAAATTTCACAATCAGTATTGAATTTAGTAATATTATTTAGCATTATACGTGTCCATTACTTTAATGTTACAGCAGTTAACTGCAGGCATATTCTAATTACTTTGCTGCTGGATGGATGACCTATAATAGTGAAGACAATTTACACAAAGATACTCATTGCCATTACTTCCAAAGATTTCACATCTCCCCAATTCAGTAAATACCATGTTATAATTAACTTCCATTTTAGTGTTCAAGGTGAGAATTTTTTTTAGTCTGGTAAACATCCCTCTACCGATTAGATGAAATTGCTTTCCCCAACCTGTGTTTACCAAGAACTGGAGGTCGAGGAACTCCTTATTAGGGGTGAGGAAAATATATAATACAATCACTGCACCTTTAACAGCCAAAAATGCTTGTTCTAAACTGAGGCACGCACGACTAGTTAAATGTGAGTGGAGCCTATTTGGATACATCATCTTCAGCAAAGATGAGTGGTTACACTGGAAATGGGCCATTGGACAAAAACACGCTTCAGTTGCCAGTTTGAATACAAACAAATTGGATGCCAGTCTCACTTGGGTAAAACATGGTACCACAGTAACCACACCTTTAGGGCATCTCATCTACCGCACTGAAACCTGATGATCTGAACACAATTTCTTAAGGATTATCTCCAAAACTAGCAGTTATGACAATATTCCATCAGCACACTCAACATGGACTCAACTCATTTTATTTAAACATGTAGTACAAAACAAAAATGTTACATACTCTGCGCCTCCTTAACACAGCGCTAGACTTAAAATAAAAAGGGGAGAAATACTGCGGGAAGGAGGGAGGAATAAAATAAAATGGAGGGGAAGAGGGGCAGGGGTACGTCATCATCATCACCACTCATCCCTGATGTGGTGTGGAGCTGTGTTAGCTTTAGTGGTGACACTATGTGAGAGCAGGCATGCCCCCTGCTGGTCTAGGGGAGTATTGGTGTTACAGAGTCCCATCATGGAGGTCAGTCGTCATCAGCACATGATCCAAGAGCTGGCAGGGCCGCTAGGAGGGGGAGGCGTACAGCATAGGAGAGGGGAGTGGGAGGGATGGGGTAAAAGAAGCGATTCAGGACTGGAGGAGGAATGAGATGGGGAGGGTTGCTGGAAGCCTCTAGAAGCCGTGGACTTTGAGCTGTTCCTCCTTGGCCAGGCCAATCTGTAGAGACAGGGCGATTCGTTAAGCACGGTTTATTTTGAAACAACCTTTGCCAAGTAAATGCACACCGAACAGATTCAAGTGACATGTCTTTCCTTATCGGTGACATTTATTCATTTCTATTCAAATCATTTCAGGGGAGAGTTGTGGCTAGTTGTAGCTTATTGAAGGCTAAAATGTAATTAAGATAGCATTTATATATAGTCTGATGCCAGGCCATTTTCAACTTGGCATCTTATCGTACATCGAAGCTATAGTGTGTATAGCTTCAATGTACAGATTAATGTTTTGATTTTATTGAATAGGGTTTAGTCTCCCTACATTTTTAGTTTACTACTTCTACACATGTGATGTATAACCGTGTGCAGTCCTTGCATTTTAAATCATCCTGGATTAAGATTGACTGCTAAATGCAAATTGAGGGGCAGTTGGCTGTGTGTCAGAATAAAGGTCAGGGTCCAAACATCTATAGACAAACTTCAATGACTGCTACTTGAATAATGTTACCTCAACATGACAAACAGCCATACACTGCACACTTTATGCAAGTTTGCACTAAACTGCCAACTTAGTAGATCTAGCTTTCATGACAAGGATTACAGCCAATAAAGCCGATTAGACTATGAATCGGTCATGCATAAAATGCAAGTCTACATTCATGTATGGCCACTTTATGCAAACACAAATCAGTCACTTCAAGTACCAGCCTGTGATTTATTCACAGATGATTATTAAGACGCCCTAAGGCGAAATCTCCATATATGGGCATACATCTCCATATATGAGTATATAATTGAGCGTAATGTGAGGCATGAGACACTGACATGCGTTACGGTTGGAATGACCCGGCGATATAAAAAGGACCGTTTTTCGCTATGACCAACATGTGACATGAAGATAAATGGTGTGACTGTAACAAACTTACGTCTGTGAGGAACGTGCAGATATTTTTGCGCTGGTCTCCCTGCAGTTGGATCACTTCACCATACTCTGGGTGTTCAATCACTGTCCCGTTACAGGCAAACTTCTGTTGGGGGACAAACACATAATACTCAAAATCAAAATCCACACGGTCAACTTTTGCTACACACATTTAAAAAAAACGAATCGTTAATTTACCTTTTTGAAGGCCTTGACTAGCTTCTTCTTATCATAGTCGCCGGCGATGCCCTGGACGGTGGTGAGGGTCTTCCTACCGTTCCTCTGCTGGATTCTTATATGGATGTAGTCCTCTGTCCCGGCTGGGAGGCGGTCATCACCCTTAGTTGCATCAGCAAAGGGGTCTGCATGGGGGAGGGGAGGGAGGAAGCACAATGAGGGATACATGGTTAGAACAATACAAGCACACAACGATGAACAGGGGAGGGGAGGGAAACAAGGCTGAAATCAAAACGACAAAGACCTAATTGTCTGAAATGAAGATTAAATATTCAAGTATCAGCAGGGAGACTACAGCCTGAGCCTAGCCAGTACTGTACAGTGGATATGCTCTGGTGGTCACAAAACCACAAGCAAAACATCACGTTTCAATGACACGTTCCTGAAACCAGTCCACAGGCAGCTTTAAACAACTGCTTACTCATGGGGCCTAAGCTAAAGCTGCCTGCTAGCTTTGTTGCTACACTGGCCGGTTTAAAACCACTCTACAGCCGTGGTTAAGCTAATAACTGCTGGTTCAACGTCTTGGCCAAATAATTAACGCCACCACTGTAGAGGTTGATTATTACCTGCAAGCGCCTATTAGAGATAAAACGCCTTTGTTAAATGGGTACAAACAACCGCAGCCACTGGCATCTAGGCCGAAAACAAAGCTCGTCGTCAACGCGTTGTGTAGCTGGGTCATTTGTCACCGTGGCCTTTTACCCAGCAGTCCGTTTGAACACTCATAATTATGTAACATTTCCACAACGACCTATAAAATCGGCAGTTAGCGGTTAAATCCGTCGATATACCCAACATACAGCAACGCTACGTTCACGTTAAATGGGAGATAGACCCCACGTTGCCATTTAAGCAATAACTACAAAGTTTGAGTCAACTCTGCTCTAAGGATGTAACTTATAAATATAGCCTATATAAAGTCCCGGGCCATCAGTTTGAGGCCTACAGTCCGCTGCCCAGCCAACGGCGCTAAAGGCCCGCTAGCAGCTAGCTGGCCCAACAGGAACGTTAACAGGGTTACACGGAACAACACATTCTAACGTTACACTCGACCTCATATTTTGTCTCGGGTCAGGATAAATAAACTCGTCGAAACTAAGAAAACACCGACAAGAGCATTTAATGTCTAACAATCAAAAGGCATTCGATTTGATGTAGCTAGTTTAGCCGTAGCTCGGCTAACGCTAGCAACCGCAGCCGCCCTTCCCCCACCTTGTTTGTCCCATATCGGCTCATCATAGCGTTCGAAAAAAAACAAAAGGACATAAAAAACGGCTTTAAAACTTACCAAAAGTTTGGAGGTTCTGGATAGCGGACATACGATAAGATTGGCTTTCCTTTCGGATAATAACTTTCGGTTATCGCGCGGTTAAAACGGCTTGACTTGTTCGACACAGTAGATGTTTTGTTGGTTGGTTCGGGGACGATTCTTCTTGCTGCTGCTCCGTTCAAAGGCTGCTCACAAAATGGAGTCTCTGAGTCCTGCTCGAAGAGCACAAACAACTCGGCTTTATAGGCCCCGCCCCCCGAAACCCCACAAAGTTACGTCAGCCAGTGGTGTAAGTACATTTACTCAAATACTGTACTAGAGTATTATAGATTTTTATTTTATTTTTAATATATATGCTTTAGTTCAGTATTTATAATTTGCCATACGTTCACTTAATCACTTCTACTACATGTACTCCACTATATTTATTTGAAAACTACTACTTACTTTGTAGATTTTAAATAATTATTATTAGAAAACATACATTAACAACTTCCATTTGAAAATAGCAGGTCTATCTAACTTTGGAACCTGAATGACATTCTGCTTAATGAGTGCTACTTTTGGTACCTCAAGTGCATTTTGATTCTGGACTTTTAACAGGGTGTTTCTGTATTAAAGTATTGATACTTTTACTTGAGTAAAACATTTGAGTACTTTCTTCCATCACTGACGTCAACGCGTACACGTCGCGTTGACGCACGACGTCTTCGGTCCTGTGCAGTTCGCCGTGGGACGGTGGCGAAACAATCAATCTACAAGCTCACTGCTCGTCCAGGACGCGACCCGCTCTGAGCTTGTAGATCAACCTTTTTTTCATTTTTTAACGGCAAATAGGGCATTTGGGCATTTCTCAACATTACCGGAAAAATTACGTCATTGTTTATCCAGGCCACCAAGCCCATTTCCGCCAGTGTGATGAAAAAGAAAAACATACAGTTAATTTATAATGAGAAACAAATGAATTGGTATCTCAAAATAACAATAAATATTCTCATAATTAGTAGGTTATAGGCCTATCTCAAAATAATGACATGTATCCTCGAAATAATTACCTAGAATTACCTTACACAATAAATTAGAAACATTCTCAAGTATAGCAGCCTATGATCTCATAATCAGGTAGTAGGCCTACCGTAGTAGCCTTAACTCAAAATATTCTAAACCTGATGAGAAATGTTATGTTGATATTTCATAATATGCATGACTTGGTGTATGAAAAATAATGATCAAAAATAAGGCGCTTTTCCACTGCAAGGTTAACCTCGCATCACCAGGCTTTCCGCTGACTGCAAGGTGGAACCAGAACTTTCAGGAACCAGAACCTATTTTTTTGGTTCTGGTTTTGTTTCCATTGCGAACGGCCCGGTTCCAGACAAGGTTCCTGGAACCTCCTGGAACCTTTTTTAGGTCCTGCTCCTGATGTAGAACTAAACTTGAGTTCTGGGAACCTATGGGTGGGGCTAGCAGCGCTCCTGCTCTCGATTGGTCGAGCAGAGGTAACGACACCGAGGAGAAATCTCTCACAACACAACAGCGTCATCTTAAAAATCCTATTCCGACAGACAGAAACACAGAAACACTATGGACGCGACGCCATATCCAGAAGGAGCTAAGATTTTCAAACGAATTCCGTCGCCGTCGTCTTTCTGAAATGAGCGTCGAGTGCACAAGCAGACAGACACGGTGCCAAGCAAAAATAAAGAAAATGTACGTCGATAGACAGACAACAAACTACGGTGGAGATACGCATCTCTACATTCGCCCGTCCATTGGTGACTCCCGAGTCGCGAGGCAGCAGCCGAGCCGTGCTGTGACGTGTGTGTGTGTGTGTGTGTGTGTGTGTGTGTGTGTGTGTGTGTGCGCCGCGTGTGTGTGTGTGTGTGTGTGTGTGTGTGTGTGTGTGTGTGAGAGAGAGAGAGAGAGAGAGGGAGACGCTTTTTTCCCCTCCCTAGAGCAAAGGCAGCGTACCGACCAAACGCTCATTCAGCAGCTTGTTTGAACGTTCTATTGTTTTATTTATTTATTTTTTTATATTCAGAAAGTGGTAACTAATAATATACGTATTTACATACAGCTGTTATTTTAGATTTTAGATTCCCGAATGTGCTGCTGTTAAAATGACCAGCTGTTTTGTCTCAGCCAAATCAGGCTGACTAGTGGAGCTTCCCGGTTGGGTCTGGTTATATGGAAACAAAAGCAGAACTTGGTTCTGGAACTTCACAGGTTCTTGAAAGTTCTTGGTTCTGGAAAGTTCTGGTTCTGGTTCTGGCTTGGCCCTGCAGTGGAAATGCGCCTGAAACATTCTCAAAATAATGACTAGCCTAATAGTAGTAATATTGGCCTCGCCAAAATAACTAGAATATTTCCCAAAATAAATTCAAGCTTTGTCATTGAGTTTTATTGTCACATCATCACTGGTGTAAAGAAGTGGGTGAAATTATTTTTCATATGAGCTCCATCATTTTTAGTTTTCAAGAAAGGGAACAGAGTCAACAGACTGGCCATATATAGTCAGGGGATATTAATAAAACCTGGGACTAAATTCATATAACCAAACAATTTCTTCACTAATGTGTTCGTAAAGGTTTCTAGTAACATATCTAACAAAGTTTGAAATTCAAAATCCTTAGGAGAATCTTTGACTGCTTAGTCACTGCTAGGGTAATTATGTGTCTCATTCACTTACTATACACTATAGCCTACTAGGCTATAAGGGAAGAAATTACTCCCAAAAAATATGCTTTAAGTAGCATGCAAGGGTTTTTAATTATTCTGAATCCATTGCAAGCATTTGGTTTTGGACTAAAAACAGACGTTATCACTTTTCACAGTTGTATGGGGCCCAAGGAATGTTTTTCGTGCAAAACAAATGTTTGCAATGGATTCAGAATAGTTAGACCCCTCACATCCCACTTAAAGCATATTTTTTGGGAGTAATTTTTTCCCTTATAGTATACTAAAGTGTATAGTAAGTGAATGACACCCAGAATTACCCTTGCTGTCAAAGATTCTCCTAGGGATGTTGCATTTCAATCTTTGTTAGATATGTTACTAGACACCTTTACGAACACATTGACAGCTTTGACAGGTATTCTGATAATATTCTCTGACTAATAGACCAAATTGTCAAATAATATGAGAAATGGCAATTAAACATTGGGAAAATAGCCGTTCTACAAGATCACAACGCCTCGCAATGTGAGGCGTTTGTGAGCTTGTAGTTGTAGATATGCCATTTTCACAACATTTATCTGTGTGAACTGATAAACTGAGTCAACCTAAATGCAATCTGGCTGCTAGCCATCGTCAAGGAAAAGTTCAGTCGCTCTTTTGCAGCAATGCAGAAGTCTGTAATCGAGAGACTAACCTAAATGTAATGCCTCATCTCCTGTAATTCCAAGTGCTTGTCGGGTTGGAGGGTCCCCACTCGATATATTATGATTATTTTGGGGGGGTCCCCAATTCATTTTGGAGGGTCACGGCCTAAAAAGGTTGAGAACCACTGTAATGGAAAGTTACAAAACAGTCGAGTAAAGGAGGCAAAAAAAAAAAAACAGAGAATATATCGTGCATATATATATATATATATATATATATATATATATAGTTTCAATGTCTTCAAACAGCTATTTTACAACCTTTTATTTAAGCAAATAACAAACGATTGGCTCAAAACCTTACAGACCAGACCAGCATGATAATTCCTAATTTCTGCCTGAGGAAGAGTTATCATCATTTGCCTAAAGAAAAGTTGTTGCTGTTTCAAAACAATTTGTTTGCATTATACAATGGTCCCGGTCCCATATTGTTTTTGTGGTAGGTTAACCTTGAAATTGTGGATTGATATATTTTGTATTCTTTATTCCAAAGCGCTTGATTAGGCCGGGGTTCAGTGTCTTGCTCAAGGACACTTTGACATTAAACCTTGCGGTTCTCCATCCGGTATATGTGTGTGATGTGTATGGCTCTGAAACATGGAAAATCACTCACAAGCAAGATCCAGGTTTGTGTCAACCAATGCCTGCAGCGTTACATCCTCAAGCTATGGTGGCACATCAAAATCAAATGAGGAGCTATGGAGGATCACAAAACAGGACAATATAGCAAATACCATCAAAAGGAGAACGTGGAACTGGATAGGCCACACCCTTAGAAAGGACACAAACAACATCACAAGACAAGCCCTGGACTACAATCCACAGGGATAGAGGAAACAGGGTAGACCAAGAAACACCTGGAGACATTCCACTCTCCAAGACCTAAATAACATTGGAGTTAATGAGCTGGAAGGAAGCAAAAGCCCTGGTCCAGAAGAGACTGAGATGGAGAGCTCTGGTGGACACCCTATGGCCCCTCAAAGAGGATTAAGTCAAGTAAGTATATATATATATATATATATATATATATATATATATATATATATATATATATATATATATATATATATATAAGATAAAAACTCACTTTAAATCACTATATGCAAAAGGAATGCATCTACAAAACATGATGCCTTTAATCAAGGAAATAATTTAATTTATGTGTGTGACAGCTGTTCCTTCATAGGTCCAGCAGAGGGTAATCATGTTACACCAAGTTCCATGAAAAAGGTAATTAGCTTCATAACATCAGTAGTCATATAGTGCACACTGAGTATGAAAGTGAAATGTAACTACATTAACAATATTAACATGACTGACCAAATTGGCCAATTTAGTACACACAAGTCACATATATTATGTTTATTCTCATTTCCACCGTTGATAGACTTCCAGATGCCTATTGTTGAAGGCCGACCAACACAGTACAAAATACATATAGGCCTATCCTATCACATTCTTTGACAATATATTGTCGTTGTCGGGTGGAAACTTTGTTATTGTTTGTTATTGTTTTGTTATTATTAAAAAATATATATTTAAAGTAGGGAACATAGCAGATCTACAAGTGCTTCTAAATCTGCTATTTTCACCACTTTTGTGCGACACTTTGTATGATGAAGTAGGGCTTTCATTTGCAGAAAAAAAGAAGAAGCTGTACTAGGTTTCTACCTGACAGTGTCAGTGACAATATACAGTAGCCTACATATTCATATTTACTGGTGATAGACTGTTCACTCATATTGATAAAATTACCTATGTTATTTTAGGTATTATGTGCAGATGAGTGTTATCTTATATTCTTATCTCTTTACTCCTGTAGCCTATCTCTCCTACATTCTGCATTTGCTTCTATGACACCTGCATTTCCCCATGGGGATCAACAAAGGTTATCATCATATTAAGAAATATTCTTTCATACAGATGCTTTGCTGCTGTGATGTAAAGGTTAAGCAGATGTTTATACGTTTTACCATATAGGCTCAAAATTAGGCATATAATTCATGAATGTTGTATGCAAAGCTGTTGGCAGGTTTGGAAGTCAACAGACTGGCCATATATAGTCAGGGGATATTAATAAAACCTGGGACTAAATTCATATAACCAAACAATTTCTTCACTAATGTGTTCGTAAAGGTTTCTAGTAACATATCTAACAAAGTTTGAAATTCAAAATCCTTAGGAGAATCTTTGACTGCTTAGTCACTGCTAGGGTAATTATGTGTCTCATTCACTTACTATACACTATAGCCTACTAGGCTATAAGGGAAGAAATTACTCCCAAAAAATATGCTTTAAGTAGCATGCAAGGGTTTTTAATTATTCTGAATCCATTGCAAGCATTTGGTTTTGCACTAAAAACATTCATTGGACTAAAAACAGACGTTATCACTTTTCACAGTTGTATGGGGCCCAAGGAATGTTTTTCGTGCAAAACAAATGTTTGCAATGGATTCAGAATAGTTAGACCCCTCACATCCCACTTAAAGCATATTTTTTGGGAGTAATTTTTCCCTTATAGTATACTAAAGTGTATAGTAAGTGAATGACACCCAGAATTACCCTTGCTGTCAAAGATTCTCCTAGGGATGTTGCATTTCAATCTTTGTTAGATATGTTACTAGACACCTTTACGAACACATTGACAGCTTAGACAGGTATTCTGATAATATTCTCTGACTAATAGACCAAATTGTCAAATAATATGAGAAATGGCAATTAAACATTGGGAAAATAGCCGTTCTACAAGATCACAACGCCTCGCAATGTGAGGCGTTTGTGAGCTTGTAGTTGTAGATATGCCATTTTCACAACATTTATCTGTGTGAACTGATAAACTGAGTCAACCTAAATGCAATCTGGCTGCTAGCCATTGTCAAGGAAAAGTTCAGTCGCTCTTTTGCAGCAATGCAGAAGTCTGTAATCGAGAGACTAACCTAAATATAATGCCTCATCTCCTATAATTCCAAGTGCTTGTCGGGTTGGAGGGTCCCCACTCGATATATTATGATTATTTTGGGGGGGTCCCCAATTCATTTTGGAGGGTCACGGCCTAAAAAGGTTGAGAACCACTGTAATGGAAAGTTACAAAACAGTCGAGTAAAGGAGGCAAAAAAAAAAAAACAGAGAATATATCGTGCATATATATATATATATATATATATATATATATATATATATATATATAGTTTCAATGTCTTCAAACAGCTATTTTACAACCTTTTATTTAAGCAAATAACAAACGATTGGCTCAAAACCTTACAGACCAGACCAGCATGATAATTCCTAATTTCTGCCTGAGGAAGAGTTATCATCATTTGCCTAAAGAAAAGTTGTAGCTGTTTCAAAACAATTTGTTTGCATTATACAATGGTCCCGGTCCCATATTGTTTTTGTGGTAGGTTAACCTTGAAATTGTGGATTGATATATTTTGTATTCTTTATTCCAAAGCGCTTGATTAGGCCGGGGTTCAGTGTCTTGCTCAAGGACACTTTGACATTAAACCTTGCGGTTCTCCATCCGGTATATGTGTGTGATGTGTATGGCTCTGAAACATGGAAAATCACTCACAAGCAAGATCCAGGTTTGTGTCAACCAATGCCTGCAGCGTTACATCCTCAAGCTATGGTGGCACATCAAAATCAAATGAGGAGTTATGGAGGATCACAAAACAGGACAATATAGCAAATACCATCAAAAGGAGAACGTGGAACTGGATAGGCCACACCCTTAGAAAGGACACAAACAACATCACAAGACAAGCCCTGGACTACAATCCACAGGGATAGAGGAAACAGGGTAGACCAAGAAACACCTGGAGACATTCCACTCTCCAAGACCTAAATAACATTGGAGTTAATGAGCTGGAAGGAAGCAAAAGCCCTGGTCCAGAAGAGACTGAGATGGAGAGCTCTGGTGGACACCCTATGGCCCCTCAAAGAGGATTAAGTCAAGTAAGTATATATATATATATATATATATATATATATATATATATATATATATATATATATATATATATATATATAAGATAAAAACTCACTTTAAATCACTATATGCAAAAGGAATGCATCTACAAAACATGATGCCTTTAATCAAGGAAATAATTTAATTTATGTGTGTGACAGCTGTTCCTTCATAGGTCCAGCAGAGGGTAATCATGTTACACCAAGTTCCATGAAAAAGGTAATTAGCTTCATAACATCAGTAGTCATATAGTGCACACTGAGTATGAAAGTGAAATGTAACTACATTAACAATATTAACATGACTGACCAAATTGGCCAATTTAGTACACACAAGTCACACATATTATGTTTATTCTCATTTCCACCGTTGATAGACTTCCAGATGCCTATTGTTGAAGGCCGACCAACACAGTACAAAATACATATAGGCCTATCCTATCACATTCTTTGACAATATATTGTCGTTGTCGGGTGGAAACTTTGTTATTGTTTGTTATTGTTTTGTTATTATTAAAAAATATATATTTAAAGTAGGGAAAATAGCAGATCTACAAGTGCTTCTAAATCTGCTATTTTCACCACTTTTGTGCGACACTTTGTATGATGAAGTAGGGCTTTCATTTGCAGAAAAAAAGAAGAAGCTGTACTAGGTTTCTACCTGACAGTGTCAGTGACAATATACAGTAGCCTACATATTCATATTTACTGGTGATAGACTGTTCACTCATATTGATAAAATTACCTATGTTATTTTAGGTATTATGTGCAGATGAGTGTTATCTTATATTCTTATCTCTTTACTCCTGTAGCCTATCTCTCCTACATTCTGCATTTGCTTCTATGACACCTGCATTTCCCCATGGGGATCAACAAAGGTTATCATCATATTAAGAAATATTCTTTCATACAGATGCTTTGCTGCTGTGATGTAAAGGTTAAGCAGATGTTTATACGTTTTACCATATAGGCTAAAAATTAGGCATATAATTCATGAATGTTGTATGCAAAGCTGTTGGCAGGTTTGGAAGTCAACAGACTGGCCATATATAGTCAGGGGACATTAATAAAACCTGGGACTAAATTCCTATAACCAAACAATTTCTTCACTAATGTGTTCGTAAAGGTTTCTAGTAACATATCTAACAAAGTTTGAAATTCAAAATCCTTAGGAGAATCTTTGACTGCTTTGTCACTGCTAGGGTAATTATGTGTCTCATTCACTTACTATACACTATAGCCTACTAGGCTATAAGGGAAGAAATTACTCCCAAAAATATGCTTTAAGTAGCATGCAAGGGTTTTTAATTATTCTGAATCCATTGCAAGCATTTGGTTTTGCACTAAAAACATTCATTGGACTAAAAACAGACGTTATCACTTTTCACAGTTGTATGGGGCCCAAGGAATGTTTTTCGTGCAAAACAAATGTTTGCAATGGATTCAGAATAGTTAGACCCTGTAGCAACTCATAATGTAATAACGGCTCATAATGTAATAAGGGCTCATAATGTAATAAGAAAAATGTAATAAAAACTCATAATGTAATAATCAGCTCATAATGTAATAAAAAAACGAGCGCATAACGTAATATTGCCATTGCTAGTTCTGGGCCACTTTGTCGATTGTCATGGGGACCATTATGTAAGCCCACACTTGATTCAAAGAGCGCACCACTTCGATCTGTCCAGACTTAGGGCCAGAGGTACCGGGTCAGGGCCAGAGTGAGGGCCTTACGGTGAGAGTGAGGGCCAGAGCAGGGCAGGATTTACCCTTCATGGTGCCCTGTACACTATAATAATAGTGTAGAATATGCCCAAAGATGGTGTATGAAACAACAGAGACGTCACGTCCGTCCATACATTAGCATAATGACTTAAAAGTAGGGTGACCATATTTTTCTCAAACCGGGATGCGAACCACTGTTGCCTAAAACCGGGACCCTAAAAGCAATTTTCTAACGTTCATGCAAGCGCACATACACCGCAGGGTTGCAAACAGGCAGTGAGTGATTGACAAACAAGCTCAGTGACATGTTGAATTCAAACGCGCAATTAATTTGTACCTGTTTTCTGATTGGTTAGGTGAGCATGTTTTCGTGAAAAGAACATGATAAATGTCTATGTAACCACTGACAACAGATACTATTATTGGACCATTTTGTAGTGATTGTTGAAAAGCGTGACATATTAGTGTTTTAGAGATATTTGTCGGGACACCGGGACACACAGCTTGAAAGCGAACAGTCCCGGCCAAACCGGGACGTCTGGTCACCCTACTTAATAGTGTGTTCTCAGTTGTTATATGAGATACATGAAGGTTTCCTGTGCAAATAAGCCAAAAAGCTTACTAGGATCTCCCTTTAGTTGACCTTGTAGCAGTGAACTGTACTGTCATGAACCTTTGCCTATGCAAACTTCTAATAAAGTCTTCAATCAATCAATCAATCAATCAATCAATCAATCAATCAATCAGGGATAGATAGCACCTTAACTCTGCAGCCGCACTGAGGCGCTCCAACACAATAGTGCACCAGTTCTTTTAGAGTTGTGCATACTAGTATCCAACTAACGTTTCTTCAAAAACCTTAAGTGTAACCAGTCATTACAGACAGCAACGTTAGCTTAGTTTAGCTCATGTGAATATCTTTTGTTTACAGTTGATCCTCTGGTGCCCCCCTGTGGTTGTTGATGCCCTGTGCTTCAGCACGTCAAGCCCTATTATAAATCCCGCCCTGGGCCAGAGGGAGGGACCGAGTCAGGGCCAGAGTGAGGTACCGAGTCAGGGCCAGAGTGAGGGCTAGACTTAGGGCTTATGACTGGTCCATCAAGGCTTACATAATGATCCCCATGACCTTCGGCAAAGTGGCCCAGAACTAGTAATGGCAGACTGTCGTCATACTGACCACATGGTAGCCTTACATTAAGTCGCACCGGTAGTTGCTTCTGCTTTGCTGACGTCTATGGCTACCGGAGCGTCTTACCGTCTTTGAATACACTACCACTGCAGGCTCCACTAAATCTCATCTAGTTGCTCGACACATGCACTAATGAAAAATATAAGACTACGCCAGAGTTCTCATATCGCTTACCGACTCTGGCGGAAACTGTTCACAATGTAATAGTCTGTTGTTTTCAATAAAAATGCTTTTTACCAAGTCTATGTCCGAGTGCCGCTCTGTTTTTCCTGCATTTCTTCTTTTGCGCATGCGCAACAGCGCCAGTTTGATGGCCGGGAGGTACTATTGCTCATTTGAATTGAGCAATAGTACCTCCCGGCCACCAAAGGGGCGCTGTTGCGCAGCTGCAACAGCATTGTTTTCAAAGAAGAAATGCAGGAAGCCATGATGAAAAACAGAGCGGAGAGAAAAGGCACTCGGACATAGACTTGGTAAAAAGCATTTTTATTGAAAACAACGGACTATTACATTGTGAACAGTTTCCGCCAGAGTCGGTAAGCGATATGAGAACTCTGGCGTAGTCTTATATTTTTCATTAGTGCATGTGTCGAGCAACTAGATGAGATTTAGTGGAGCCTGCAGTGGTAGTGTATTCAAAGACGGTAAGACGCTCCGGTAGCCATAGACGTCAGCAAAGCAGAAGCAACTACCGGTGCGTCTTAATGTAAGGCTAACCACATGGGGATATTATCGATGTTGCATCAACACCCAGTGTCAATATAATCACGATGTATGTTGAACATTGTGGATGCTCTTTGTACAGCTAAATGATCCCCCTATGTATTCATTTGCTGCATGTTTAGCAGATAGTTGCTCCATTCTTCATCAACAAAGTTGTCAGGGTGTGTAGCAACTCATAATGTAATAATGACTCATAATGTAATAAAAACACGTAATAAAAACTCATAATGTAATAATCAGCTCATAATGTAATAAAAAACAAGCGTATAATGTAATAATTAAAATGTAATAAAAGCTCATAATGTAATAATCAGCTCATCATGTAATAAAAAATACATTATTACATTATGAAGTTTTATTACATTATGAGCCTCCTATGTGGAGGTTCTTAATGTAACACATTATTACATTATTACATTATTGAAAAATCCATTATTACGTTATGCGCTCATTTTTTTATTACATTATGAGCTGATTATTACATTATGAGTTTTTATTACATTTTTCTTATTACATTATGAGCCGTTATTACATTATGAGCCGTTATTACATTATGAGTTGCTACAGACCCCTCACATCCCACTTAAAGCATATTTGCTGGGAGTAATTTTTTCCCTTATAGTATACTAAAGTGTATAGTAAGTGAATGACACCCAGAATTACCCTTGCTGTCAAAGATTCTCCTAGGGATGTTGCATTTCAATCTTTGTTAGATATGTTACTAGACACCTTTACGAACACATTGACAGCTTTGACAGGTATTCTGATAATATTCTCTGACTAATAGACCAAATTGTCAAATAATATGAGAAATGGCAATTAAACATTGGGAAAATAGCCGTTCTACAAGATCACAACGCCTCGCAATGTGAGGCGTTTGTGAGCTTGTAGTTGTAGATATGCCATTTTCACAACATTTATCTGTGTGAACTGATAAACTGAGTCAACCTAAATGCAATCTGGCTGCTAGCCATCGTCAAGGAAAAGTTCAGTCGCTCTTTTGCAGCAATGCAATAGTCTGTAATCGAGAGACTAACCTAAATGTAATGCCTCATCTCCTATAATTCCAAGTGCTTGTCGGGTTGGAGGGTCCCCACTCGATATATTATGATTATTTTGGGGGGGTCCCCAATTCATTTTGGAGGGTCACGGCCTAAAAAGGTTGAGAACCACTGTAATGGAAAGTTACAAAACAGTCGAGTAAAGGAGGCAAAAAAAAAAAAAACAGAGAATATATCGTGCATATATATATATATATATATATATGATGAAGTAGGGCTTTCATTTGCAGAAAAAAAGAAGAAGCTGTACTAGGTTTCTACCTGACAGTGTCAGTGACAATATACAGTAGCCTAATATCATATTCATATTTACTGGTGATAGACTGTTCACTCATATTGATAAAATTACCTATGTTATTTTAGGTATTATGTGCAGATGAGTGTTATCTTATATTCTTATCTCTTTACTCCTGTAGCCTATCTCTCCTACATTCTGCATTTGCTTCTATGACACCTGCATTTCCCCATGGGGATCAACAAAGGTTATCATCATATTAAGAAATATTCTTTCATTCAGATGCTTTGCTGCTGTGATGTGAAGGTTAAGCAGATGTTTATACGTTTTACCATATAGGCTAAAAATTAGGCATATAATTCATGAATGTTGTATGCAAAGCTGTTGGCAGGTTTGGAAGTTCATTTTATTCTGCACGTTGCACAAATCTCACTCTTTTTAAGGAGTGCAAGGGGCTGACACTCCCTCCCTTCATAAAATGTGGGTTTTGGCTTCAGTTTGTTAATTTGACACCATGACTTTCTGTCATGGTTGTTCACAGTAAACCGTTCCACACCACTTTGACCACTATCACTGAGATGTTTTGCAGCATGTTTGTATCTACGTGCCATAGATGTGTATATTTGCTGCTACACTGAACATGGCTCCCCCATACCTGCTCTTCTGCCTTAACTTAAAGGCCTGTCCATACCAAACTTTTATCGGTTTTGAACATACAATATTTCCACCCTACCGCAACAACTAGTCTGAATACAGAATAATATAGAAACGTATGGCTATAAAACATGTTATTATCCTATTATATATCCTATTATTACATGGCATTTTGTCATGAAACACCATAGTCCTTAAACAACTACACAGTCAAATTGTTTTTATTGATTTGTTGAAATTATTTATTGATCATCAATATAAAAGTGGCCCACAGAGATGCAGATACAGAAATAATCAAAAGGATAAAAACACAACAGAGCCAAAAGGATATTTTTATTCTGGTCATATTAAAGGACAACTTTGTTTTTTACAATAAGGGTTCATATTTTACATAGTAATTAGAGAAAAGCAAAGATCAGTTAAATTGTTTTAATTTACTGCTTTCTACCGTTTTAGTGATTTTAGCGATTTTGATCAAAGTTGTCCTTTAATGGAGGGATCGCAAAATTATACAAAATAAAACAGTTAATTATGAATACATATTTATATTCAAAATCCCAGAAGTCAATCGTAGCAATAATTTATTTAGACAAAATCTATAAAAAGCTAGAAATATGTAAGCTACTATCAATAACTATTGGCATACATTTTCTGTCTTTATCTCTGTGTTGGTGTAATCAGCTTAAACTACTGACCAATAGACAGACTGGACAATCACTGCAAAGTGCATTTGTCTGAAGCTAGAATTTTGGACATTGCCACATCTAATAACATTTCAGTTCCACGTGTTACACATTGCCAAATGACTTCGGAGTGTTTGTTAAGGAAGGAATTATCTTTCTCAGCTCTTCTTCTTCCCTCTTCCGGTGTCAAGCCAGGATTTTCCTGCAGAATGTGTTGCATTTCAGCTGTTATGGCTTCCTCAGCCTCTCGGAACATGGCGTTGGTGTAGTGTTTTCCTCCGTTTTGCTCCACCATTTCGTTGATCTTCTGCAGCAGTTCAGTGACCTGAGAGGGATCTTTGTTTTTGTTGTTAAAAACATGATATCTTCTTTGACACTGCTCGACAAAGTTGTTCAGATCTTCATTTTCACTGATTAGCTCATCAATGGAAGTTCCTTCTTCATCATCCAGATCATCTCCCTTGGTGAACAAGACCATCGTATAACATTCTGCCTGTTTTCCAAAGGTGATCTGGATCATGTTTACTGTGTCTTTTTCTTCTTTTGTGAATCTTCCTGCCTGGATCACAACCAGGAACACATGGGGACCAGGAGACGCACACGAAATGCACATCTTAATCTCCTTCATTACCTCTTCTGTTGTTATGGTGCCAAACAAACCTGGAGTATCAACCACGACCACTGATTGTCCGTTCCACTTCCCAATTCTTTTTGATGTTGTCATCGTCACAGACGAAGAGGACGTCTTGGATTCAAAAGCCTTTGTTCCCAGGATGGTGTTTCCAGTAGCACTCTTCCCAAGTCCAGTCTTTCCAACAATAACAATCCGTAGCGTCTTAGATTGGGGCTCTGTGGAGAGTTTACAAGGATAATATTGATTATCAGACCACTTTAATTCAGGCATAATCCACACGACACAAGATTCTTTGTCTCTGCGGCCCTGTATTAAAGAATATCTCTGTCCACAAGACAATGGCTAGAACATTACACAAACGCTGTCAGTAGTACGCTACACCAACATCCCCCAAACCAGCGGTGTAAAGTAACTAAGTATGTTTACTTAATTAAGTACTGTAATTAAGTAAAATGTTTAACTTGAGTATTTCCATTGTTCAATAATTTTACTTCTACTCCATTACATCTCAGAGGAAAATAATCTCTCTCTATTATCTCCCCACAATAATTTGAAAACTTTCGTTACTAGTTACTTTGTAGATTTCTATTATTATCAAAAGACATTTTTATACATTTTGAACACGTGAAACCTGACATTTCTTCACAATGAGTACTTTTACTTTTGTACTTTTAGTATACTTTGATCCCAATATTTTGTATACTTTTACTAAAGTTTTTAGACTTTTTTATACTTTTACTTGTAACAGAGAGTATTTCTATAAGGGGAATATCACTCATTTTCAACATTGAACAGTTGAAAAAAGTTCCTCTCTCTTCTGTGTTGCCAAGAACAAGATTGTGGGGAGATAGCTGTTGATTTGCTCTTGGATTAATAGTGCGGTATGTTATGTCCAAAAAACAGCTCCCGTAGGATTTTTGTGCTAAAATTGATTTTTTTGCAGATCTTGGTTCTATAGGGTCCAAACTATCAGAAAATTACGGGGGTAAAATTTTCAGACCCTTCCCTCATTTCCTGGGGGCGGGTCCCTTCAGTTTGGGCCCTATTCGGCTATGTATCCCCAATTTTCCATATATATTTTTTCTAATATTGATTTGTTTGCTGATTTGGCTTCTATAGGGACTAACCTATCAGAAAATGTCGGGGGTCAAATTTTCAGACCCCTCCCTCATTTCCTGGGGGCGGGTCACTTCAGTTTTGGCCCTATTCGGCTATGTATTCCCAATTTCCCCATTGGATATTTTTTGCTAAAATTGATTTGTTTGGTGTTTTGGCTTCTATAGGGGCCAAACTATCAGAAAATAATGGGGTTCAAATTTTCAGACCCCTCCCTCCTTTCCAGGGGGCGGGTCACTTCAGTTTTGGCCATATTCGGCTATGTATTCCCATAGGATCCTTTTGCTAAAATAGATATTTTTTGGCTGATTGGCTTCTATTGGGACCAAACTATCAGAAAATGACAGGGTTCACATTTTCAGACCCCTGTAGGAAGATCTTCCAGGTGTCCCATGGCATGATCTGATGGAGGAAGATTATTCTGTCAAAGTTCTTATAGTTGATGCCATGGGTGTTCTTCAGAACATGAAAAAGACACCAAGCATGCTGAAGCTGTCAGATCTTCAAGATGCATTCAACAAAAGCATCATAACGATGATGGCTGGCTATGTTGAGGGTCGAGTTGTCTTTGATAGGTATATGGATCAGTCATTAAAAAATAAGACTTGGCAGAAGAGGGCAACTAAATCTGTCTTCATCCAGAGATGAAGCTCACTATGTCCATCAAATAACTCTTGACTGCTTGATTAACCAAGGAGAAGTTGACCTGTGTGTTAGGCCAGGGACTACTTGATTATTTCTCAAGGGACAGTTCTTTCATGCTTGTTGTCATATATTTTTGAGGAGGTGCACACATGAAGAGGCTAATACTCTGATTCCTAATCAGGTCCTTGCCTCTGCTGTTAATGGTGCCTTGCAAGACATAATGTGTTTGGTCACCTTACACAGATGTCCAATTGCCCTGAGCCCTGAGCTTCCACCAATTGAAGAGAATTGATGGAATTCAGAGAGAGGAGGGTAAGTTCCAGTCAGGAGTCTTGCCCTACCTGTTCTAAAGCTCATCAAATGGGTCTGCAAAGCAGGTTTCAAGGGACAGTGCAGCTGCTCAACAATCACCTGTCTTGCACTCCTCTCTGCAAGTGTTATGGCACTGGAGACTGTGTGTGCCAACAGTATAAGGGAGAGCATAGAAACAGTGATGATGAATAGATCCTGTATTTGAGAAGAATAAAAACAGGCCAGAGGTAAATGCTACCCCATCCATCCAGGATATCAGTCTTAAAATTTAAACCCTGTCATTTTCTGATAGTTTAGTCCCTATAGAAGCCAAAAGAAATCAATTTGAGCAAAATAATGGGAATGGTAATACATAGCTGAATATGGCCAAAACTGAAGTGAAATGATGAAGGGGTCTGATCATTTGAACCCCATCATTTTGTGATGGTTTGTTCCAGCCAAAACAGAAACAAAATCAATTTTAGCCAAATAAAATCCTATATAGGGATACATATCCAAATAGGGCCAAAACTGAAGTGACCCGCCCCCAGGAAATGAGGAAGGGTTCTGAAAATGTTAACCCCATTATTTTCTGATAGTTTGGTCCCTATAGAAGCCAAAACAGAAAACAAATCAATTTTAGCAAAAAGATCCTATGGGGAAATTGGGAATACATAGCCAAATAGGGCCAAAACTGAAGTGACCCACCCCCAGGAAATGAGGGAGGGGTCTGAAAATTTGAACCTCGTCATTTTCTGATAGTTTGGTCCCTATAGAAGCCAAAACAGCCAAAAAATATCTATTTTAGCAAAAAGATCCTATTTGAATACATAGCCGAATATGGCCAAAACTGAAGTGACCCGCCCCCAGGAAATGAGGGAGGGGTCTGAAAATGTGAACCCCATTATTTTCTGATAGTTTGGTCCCTATAGAAGCCAAAACAGAAAACAAATCAATTTTAGCTAAAAGATCCTATGGGGAAATTGGGAATACATAGCCGAATAGGGCCACAACTGAAGTGACCCGCCCCCAGGAAATGAGGGAGGGGTCTGAAAATTTGAACCCCAACATTTTCTGATAGTTTGGTCCCTAAAGAAGCCAAAACAGCAAACAAATCAATATTATCAAACAAACCTATGGAAAATTGGGGATACATAGCCGAATAGGGCCAAAACTGAAGTGACCCGCCCCCAGGAAATGAGGGAGGGGTCTGAAAATTTGACCCCTGTCATTTTCTGATAGTTTGGTCCCTATAGAAGCCAAAACAGCAAAAAAATCCTACGGGAATTTGCCAGGTTCTAATTAGCTTCCTTTTTTTACCTTCATGATGTCACTGATCCCTTTTTTCTAATTTACACAAAAATGTATGGTACCCCCCCCCCTCCCCATGAAAAAAAGCTTCATGAAAAACCTAAAAAAAAAAAAAGCTTTATGAAAATACCCGGCTTTTGTGTGGACTGGGACTCAGTCTTGTGTTTAGCTATAGGACCAAAAAATAAATAAACGTTTCCTTACTACACAGGACCAATTTAAGACCCCTGTAGCTGCTGTAACAATACAGTAAGTTTATGTAATCAATCAAATCAATTACCAATTACTTTGGACCTGCTTTTCATGCAATGCAAGTAGAATTAGGGTGACCATACGTCCTCTTTTGCCCGGACATGTCCTCTTTTAGGGGGCTGTCCGGCCGGTCCGGGGGGGTTTTATAAATTCCTTCAAATGTCCGGGGTTTCGCGCATATCACAGTTTAAGCACGGACATTTACAATGCACGTTCAATGGTTCTTTTGGAAACACACTGTGAGAGGCGCTAACCCCGGAACGTGTATTATTCATACTACTCTCTGCCTGCGATCCCTCCCTCCCTCAGCCTGTATCGCTTTCAGATCAGAGGCAGAGCAGAGCAGAGCTCTGCAGCAGATCGCGCAGCGCAGAGCCAAACGAACTGCAAACGCTATTAATGCTCACTCCCTCAGCAACTGTGTTTACATTGGTGAAGGAATCTTGCCTGCTATTCCCTCAATCCTGGTCTAAAAATGACGGGAGACGGCTCTACGGATGCGTATCGGCGAGGCGAAGGTGCTCGCGACGACCGCAATCACTGATGAAATGCACAAAAAGTGCGAGTGACCAACATTGAGAAGCAGAGCGTTCTGTCAGCAAAGCTGGTAGTCTTCTGTGTCCATTTAGGCATTTACAATTATAAAAGTTCTGTTTCAAGCCCATAACACTGCAAAGTAGCTTACAAGACAGTCTGTGCGAGGTGAGAGCTCTTCTGCTAACTAAATTGACAGAATCTTTTCTACAACCTTGTAAAGCAGAAGATACGGCGGTTTGAATAATGGGCTACCTCTCTTTTATTTAGTTACAAAGCTGAACGTTCATACAGGAGCCAAAAGGCATACTTTATCAGTGGATCTCTAGATTTGTAAAGGGTCCAATTGGAACCCCCTCAAAATTGAATACATAATAGGCTATTAGTGGTATAGGGCATAATTGAGCGGTAAACTAGTAATAGAAAAAAAAAATTGGGGGAAAAATTATATATATGCCGGGTAGAGTGTCCTCTTTTTGGATTTTCAGAATATGGTCACCCTACCTATAGTATAACAAAAAAGAAGAACAAAAAGGTAGCATTACTATGTCCTATTTGTGTAGAAGGGACCTTTCTAATATTTCCCATGCTGGTTCATGATGACCTACTGTAGCAGCGGTAGCAAAATATACTTACCAAGTTGCGCATGTTTGCTGGCCATGTTTATCTTGATGGTAGTTGATTAAGGATGCCTTGTCAATGTCTATGTGTTGTAGTGGAAGATTTTCTTCTTCCACACTATTTTTATAGAATGCCTCCAGTCTCCTCCCCTCTGTGTGTGTGTGTGTGTGTGTGTGTGTGTGCGTGTGTGTGTGTGTGTGTGTGTGTGTGTGTGTGCGCGTGTGTGTGTGTGTGTGTGTGTGTGTGTTGGTGTATAGGCATGTGCACACACGCGTGCAGTGCCTCCAAATGTCCAGCAGAGCAGCAGAGTGTGATCACACACACACACACACACACACACACACACACACACACACACACACACACGCACACGCACACACACATATACACAATGGGGGAAATAAGTATTAGATACACTGCCGATTTAGCAGGTTTTCCCACTTCCAAAGAATGGAGAGGTCTACATTTTTTATCGTATGTACTTCAACTATGAGAGACAGAATCTAAAAAGAAATTCCAGGAAATCACATTGTATGATTTTTAAATAATCAATTTGCATTTCATTGCAAGAAATACGTATTAGACACGCCTACCAATCAGCAAGAATTCTGGCTCTCACAGAACTGTCAAATATTTTTTAAGCAGTCCTCCTATTCTACACTCATTACCTGTATTAATTCATCCTATTGACCCACGTGTTACATTGTTACCTGTATAAAAAGACCCCTGTTCACACACTCAATCAATCAGACTCCAACTTTTCCACTAGGGCAAGACCAAAGAGCAGTCTAAGGACCCAAAGAAAAAAATGGTAGACCTGCACAAAGGCTGCGATGGGCTACAGGACAATAGGCAAGCGGTTTAGTGATAAAGCAACAACTGTAGGCACAATTATTGAAGAATAGAAGAAGCTCAAGATGTCTATCAAGCTAGCTCTGTCTGGGGCTCCATGTAAGATCTCCCCTCGTGGGGATCAATGATCATGAGAAGATGAGGGATCGGACCAGAACTACTCGGGAGGACCTGGCCAATGACCTGAAGAGAGCTGGGACCACAGTGTGAAAGATTACCATTAGTAAGATACCGTATTGAGGGGAGGATGGATGGGGTCATGTATTCTTACTGTGCTCCACTGCAGGATTTTAATCAATGGCGGCGACACGTCGGTGTAGTATCTTACTAATGGTATGGTAATCTTTTAGACTGTGGTCCCAGCTCTCTTCAGGTCATTGGCCAGGTCCTCCCGAGTAGTTCTGGTCTGATCCCTCATCTTCTCATGATCATTGATACCCCACGAGGAGAGATCTTACATGGCGCCCCAGACAGAGGGAGCTTGATAGACATCTTGAGCTTCTTCTATTCTCCAATAATTGTGCATACAGTTGTTGCTTTCTCACTAAGCCGTTTTCCTATTGTCCTGTAGCCCATCCCGGCCTTGTGCAGGTCTACCATTTTCTTTCCTGGGTCCTTAGACAGCTCTTTGGTCTTGCCCTAGTGGAAAAGTTGGAGTCTGATTGATTGAGTGTGTGAACAGGGGTCTTTTATACAGTTAACAACGTAAAACGTGGGTAAATAGGATGAATTAAAGGACAACTTTGGTTTTTTACAACAAGGGTTCATATTTTAGATTATAATTAGAGAAAAGAAAAAGTGAGTTTTAAAATGTTTTCATTTGCTTCGTTCTATTGTTTTATCGCGTTTACTGTTCTAAAATGTGGGGCATGCGTACACATGGGGGCAGAAGTACAAGTGGCTAAATATGTATTTTTAGACAAAATAAGCCAACAGTTTCTTTATTGCTATTTACAGTAACACTTCTAGCCCCCATAAGTCACATCCAACCATGAAAGGTTGCGTTGTATCTTGGAAATGGGCTTATTCTGTGTAAAATGACATATTTAGCCACGTGTACGCATGCCCCCAACCACTGAAATAAGAATCTCTAAAACAATAGAAAGAAGTAAATGAAATCATTTTAAGACTCATCTTTTATATTCTTTAATTACAATCTAAAATATGAACCCTTGTTGTAAAAAACTAAAGTTGTCCTTTAATACAGGTAATGAGTGTAGAATAGGAGGACTGCTTAAAACATATTTGACAGTTCTGTGAGAGCCAGAATTCTTGCTGATTGGTAGGCGTGTCTAATACTTATTCCCCCCTGTGTGTGTGTATATATATATATATATATATATATATATATATATATATATATATATATATATATATATGTCACGGTTAGATAGAGAAACAGTGAGATAGAGAAACGGAGCGCTTGTCGTGCGTCGCGGGGCGGAACAAGCGGTCCCTTTGACCCACAACAACGTCGCGTCAGCAGGAATGATAGCGCGCACCCCACGGAGGTTAGGGTTAGGGTTAGGGTTAGGGTTAGGCATAGTTTTACTGAGGTTAGGGTTAGGGTTAGAGTAAGGCATAGTAAGCTAATGGCTAAACACAGCCGAGCTGGGCTAGTAAATAAACGAAAGAGAGTCGCAAACGAGTGACGTCAGCGCCTGCACTAGTGAATGGCTGACTGGCTGTTGTCGCCATCTGGTGGTGATTGGTGTGTGGTGAACTACAAAACGAGCGCTCTTACCACAGTCTCACTGAGTTACCCAAAATGACTGTAACATATATATATATATATATATATATATATATATATATATATATATATATTACTTTAGATTCCACAATGTTTAAAATGTTTTTGGAATGTTTACTATGTATTTCTTTATGTTGATCCGATTGCATTTCTATGTTTCAGTTATGGACACTTTTGTTAGGATTAACAATTTATTGAAATGCTATTTGAACCTCTTAAAAGTTGGAAAACATTGTTTTTACACTAGCATGTAAATATATGTTGTTTTTTTCAGGTGTTTTGCAGTTAAATGTGCAACTGATTAATAGCATCGATATTTGCTGAGGCTGTCTTGGGCTTGAGTGGGGAGAAGAACTAAACCAATGTATACCAAATATTGTGGTAGACTAGATTGTATTTAATATGATTAGGCCTATTAGGATTTGATTAGTGAAAACCTCAAATATGAGAAAAGCTTCTTCTAACTTAAATATACTGAGTGCTGTCAGCAATTTGTCATTTCTTATGTTTATAAAAACCCAACCTAATTAGTGGCCAAGGCCACGAAGTGGCAAAAGGCCACTCTTTATTAGTGGCCAAGGCCACGAAGTGGCAAAAGGCCACTCTTTAATATTGGACTTGTGTGGAGGCCAATTTGTGCTTTTTTAGCCATTTATAGTGCCACCAGAAGGCCGACTTACAGTATGTAAAACACATTCTTTGATATTACTCCTTCAGATTTTATCCGAAAATCACACAAATCATCACTACAGTGATGTAATCCTGACGGATTTGTCCAATATCATATTCTATCTAATTGGCTAACATTGAATTCCAAGGTTTGCAGGATTGCTCCTTTTTGAACAAAATGTCTCAAATCATGAACGCAGCCTGCTGTGTGTGTGAGAGAGATTTTGCACACACATTCCCACTAAGCCAAGGAACAGATGCCACCCTTCTCACATTGGCCTGCTATAGCGCCACCAGTGGGTCAACTTTTGCAAAGCACATTTTTGGAACAAAATGCCTCAAATCCTGCATGCAGCATCCGATTGCCGTGAAAGGCCCAAGAACGTGTGGTACCCTTTTCACTTTGGCCTATTATAGAGTCACCAGTAGGCCAAAAAAAACACCTGACCTGTTCGGAAGAACACTGCTTCCGCTGCCCTGACCGATGGTGGTTTTAGACGATCAAGGACAAATTGAACAGGATTGAGCACAGATGGCGGCCCGCGGATCTCCCATTGTGAGTCAATGGAGCGACGTCACTTTCCCTTCCTTTACTCATGGTTTATACATGGCTTCTTCTGAAGGTTTTAGTGTTACGGTGGCGCACTCTAGTGGTCTTTTTGTGGTGGTATATCATCATGGCTTTGAAAACAATGAAATTATACCCCATCATGTTGATAAAATATAGCTATTTCCTGGCGTTATTAGCGCACATTCATATTTTAAGTTGGCTGGCAAAGGGTTAAGTAGGATCTGAGGGGTTTAACTAGGGGTTTGTCATGATGCTGAATCCATTGCAAGCATTTGTTTTCCACAAAAAAAACATTCCTTGGGCTAGAAATGGCCTCAGAAAACGATGCATGTATGGGTGAGCAATGAGCATTCATGTTAGTCGGAGGCCTTAGGGTTTTTTTTCTCGTGCTAATCAGTCTAAAAGTGCACAATTTTGCACAGATGTTACTCAGGGCATGCTCTAATGATTTAGCTAGGGCGCCCGAGTCGGTAACCTTCGGGGTCACCACAGCTCCAGAAAACACCCACAAAACTCTGAAAAGTGACTCATCACTTTTCATCACTAAAACATCATTTTCTGGGGCCATTTGTAGCCCAAGGAATGTTTTTGTGCAAAACAAATGCTTGCAATGGATTCAGCATCATGACAAACCCCTAGTTAGACCCCTCACATCCTACTTAAATACCCAGAAAAAAAGTGTTTTTTCTGGGTATTTTTCTCCTGTATTGAAAGTCAATGGGAGCCCAACTTGATTTGGCCGCTGTGGCGACCCCGAATGTCGCAGACTCGGGCGCCCTAGCTAAATCATTAGAGCATGCCCTGGGCTACATCTGTGCAAAATTCTGCGCTTTTAGACTAATTAGCACGAAATTACCATGTCATCTCCCTAACGCCCCCGACTATTAGATGCCAAACAAGAGAAAAACGCAGTGCCCTCCCAGGACCCTGGTTTGGAATTCCACTTTATCTGTCCTTATTCGTAATCCTGGAAGTGTGTTCACTGAGCCATTTATTTCCATTTGTTATTTCTTAATCAGAGTCCCCACACGTTTGCATAAAAATGGGAGGAAAGAGAAATTGTTATTTTATAAGCCGTAAAGCTTACTAGGATACTTTTTACTATTGTAAAAGGTGATACACCATGCATTTAAAAAGTATTTATGTCATATTGTTTATGTCCCAAAAACGTTTTTCAAAAGGTTTGAGGCTAAATTACCACTCCTGAATAGAGAGCCTCTCTCATTTTTGAATGGCTCTCAGAGCATTTCAGCTGCAGTACCACCTTTGGCCTGAACTGCGCCACCCCCCCAAAATCTTTTTGAAAAAAAAAAAAATATATATATATATATATATATATATATATATATATATATATATATATTTTGAAAAAAACTTTTTTTGAAAAAAAAACAAAAAAAATGGCCGATGATGACGTCACAATCGGCAGCAAATCTGGACAGCCTGTTTTAAGAACCCGTGGGATACTTTTAACCTTTGCCTTCTCAAAACCAGAGAAAGACACAACTGTCAGAAATGGGACTTTGTGAGGATAGAAGGTGCTAGTGGGACCCCAAAAAAAGGTTTTAAAATAGGAAAAGTGAAATTTCATGGTGTATCACCTTAAACTTCTAAAAATCTCTTCAATCAATCAATCAATCAATCAATCAATCAATCAATCAATCACATTTGTCCCCTTCAAAAAGCAGCTGACCTGATGAACATTCTGACAGCCTTCAGGCTATAGTCGGCGGGTTTGTAGGTCCCCCAAATCACGCCGTTCTCAATCTCATAGGGAGAGTTGCTGCCCGGGTCGTATACTGGCCCTTGAAGACGCTGTTCATGTTGGCCGACTGGCAGTTGTTGTACCACCAGCCACCGCCGTACATCTCTGCAGTTCTCCTCCGCCCACTTGTCGTTGTTGTGGTCGAACGTGCTGAAGTGCATGCCGTCGTGCGAAAGGAACAACGCCAAGCAGGCGTCGCCCTTCAGCAGGGTGTCGCCCGGATATATACTCAGAGAGGCGCAGTGCGTAGCCCTTGGCCTCCGAGCCCACCCTGATGGTGTACTCGCCGCTGGCCTGGCCCCCCTCCAAGTCCTCCAGCTCCACCCGCATGCTCCTCCTGGCCGGCAGTCAGCAGGTGGAGGTGGCGGTTGCCCAGCCACACCTCCCCTGTGCAGCTGTGAAGATTCATTGTGTGTTTTGTTTGTACATTTCCACCGAAGGTCGCATATACTCTGAAAAACCGTGTCGCTTGAGTGTCCTTCTTTCCTTCTGTAACCTCTGTGATGTCAGTGTGATGTCAGCGAGTTGTGACATCACTTCCTGTACGGGGCGGCTACACGAAATGTGAATAACACTATATATGGAGATAGTCTAGTCCATCATGTCATATGGGACTACCGTCATAGACAGTAGCCAAAAGAGAAGGATACACAAGACTAAGAAAGACAAAAAAAAGGAGGAGGAGGATAAAGATACCAAAAGAAGAGAGAAGAAAGGGTGGATGAGGTACAATGTGTCTCAGAAAAGAAAAGGAGGTGGCAACGGGGGCGGCTAGATAAAGTTATTAGGCCTGGATCCGACTTTAAGTCGACGCACAGGATTCCAGAAGTGTAGCGCAATTTGATACAAGCGCTCTTGTATCAAACTGGTACTCGAAACGTTCTTAGAATGTAATATATATTTTCTAAAGTAAATATGGGGGCGGCTGTGAAAAAAAGAGAAGAATAAAAAAGAAAAAAAGGAGGAGGAACCAAAAGGAGAGAGAAGAAAGGGTGGATGAGGTACAATGTGCGGTATCCTCCTTGTCAAGCTCGACGTTGGTCATTTGGACCTATACATGGAGAAATGGAGCGAACCTGTTTGGCCTAAACATGGAGATGTGGTACAGAATGACTCGTATATAGGCATAAAAAGTATGTCATATGACATCACTTCCTGTACAGACAGTCAGACAGACAGCCATTGACTCCGGCCTAACAATGGCTACTGTCTATGACGGTAATCCCATATGACATGATGGACTGGACTATCTCCATATATAGTGTTCTCCACATCTCCATGTTTAGGCCCTATCGCTCACACCCTAGGTGGGGTTAGCGATAGGGCCTTTCTGTGTGGAGTTTGCATGTTCTCCCCGTGTCTCCTAGGGTTGATACCCTCACAAAAACATGAACAAACTCCCCCCAGAATGATAACAACTAGAATCGTCAGAGGAACGCTGTGGTTGGCCAGATAGTCAAGAATTGGCACGACCTCTTACTAGTGTATATGTTACAGCATGTTTGGGTAACTCAGGACGTTCATTGTAAGAGCGCTTGTTTCGTTCACCACACACTAATCACCACCAGATGGCGACTGATAGGTATTTTGTTATGGTTCATATCATCTTTTTATCAATACATATTGATGGCACAGTGACTGTGTCATATAAGGTCATGTACACTACAGTACCCACAAGGTCTCCGTCTGGTAGAAATCAGACCTTATCTACTGCCATGGAGCCTGTTCCGAAAACAATGAGAATTGTTTTGGTATTCTAAGGCTCGGCCTGGAACATTTGGTGTCATCTAGACACCAGCAAGGACACCTCTCCCCCCAGGAACCCTGTGGACTCTTAGTCTTGTGATGTGTGGACAAGAAACATATCCTATTAACTGTTGAAACGTCATCCACTGACTGATGAAATGACCATACTTATACTCATGTCAAAACATAATTTGTCAGAGAGAGCACGAACCATTGATTATTCTGTACTGTACCTGTCTTGAATACTCTCTCTCCATAGTAAACATACCATTCTCACTCTGATCACTCTCCTGTCTTATTTCTGTGTGATGGATTATTGTATCTCATATGGGAATAAGAAGGTGTTGTTGTTTAATAATAATATATCAATCAAAATGGTCCTACGTCGCCGCATACAGATGTAATCTTGGCCGACCGATGGATGGACAAGTGACCGTGGGTGCACTTTCTCTCCCCCGGTGGGTCGGTTTTACAACACGTATAAAAGAACCAGCTGTGAGTTTGGAAGTTTACTGTGTTTTCAGACAAGGTTATTATTTTGACAACAGTACAATTTATTTTATAACATTCCCTGCTTGGACATCCGCCACTGGACCGCTGGACACATGGTTTTCTGATTGCATGCTCCACGGTCCGAGGACGGATCTTTATGCACCACTGGTGACCGGAATAATATTTTAAGATAAGTATACTGTTTTCTTCAGTTATCTGTGCGCGATGAGTCGCTTCTCAGTTTGAATTATTGTTTTGATTTTTGATATTTCAGGGAGTCGGACAAGGCTAAATAATGTTTTAGTATCGCTCAGTCTATTTTACCTTCACTTGTTTTAACACATAAATTGCTCGGACACATCCTATCATAGGCTATTGTCCCCGCCAGCCCAACATAGGGGAAATACAGTAGGACAGGAGACACCATTCATTATAACATTCTTTTAAATTATAACATTTGTAATTACTTATTAATCCTTTATAGTTTACGGTTGGCCCCTGTAACATTATGTGTCGTGTCTTTGAAATTTGAATTAATGATGAATTATTGTTCTCCCTCCGTCGAGGAGCCGGAAATCTCCTAATTATGTTCTGGTTTGACACGCGTCGTAAATTAACCCTTATCTGATAACAGTAGATGGTCATTTTATCGGTCGTTATTTCTGTGATTTTCAAACTTCACAGAAACTATTTTTTTCTCTCGGTACCTTTTTGTTGCTTTTTGTTGCACATTGTTTACCAGAATCAGAGGGTTTGCCTGGTTCTAAAGAATTTGGACATAGCCGCCGGTGGTCACGGTTGATGTTATTTTTATCAATAATTGTCCAGTATTATTTTGTTATCTGTCTGTTTTGGTACCGAATTCGCTCCGTTTACTCTGCGCCTCTCACCCCCTCGCTTGCCGTCGCGAAGCAGAGTGAGAAGCTATATGTTATTTTTTAGACCGTATTTTGACCATTTCTGTTCTGGTAAAATAATTGGCATGAAGGCCTCTAATAATATTCAAATGTTTAAAATGTATCTGACAATTTAAGTTAAGACAGAACTAAAATGTCTCCTTCTCCACTTTCTCAAGGAGTGGACCGATTGGACGATTGGACCTGCTGTCGGTGGAACCCCCAGGATTTTTTTTCTCCCCACCATGACACGTGAGCTCACTGTTTTATCATACATGTCACTCAAATTGGCAAAGGGGCAAGCCGACAGCAGAGCCAACAAGATTCACCACCCAGGTACCCTAATACAACTCACACACTGCTCAGAGACAAAAAAACTTGTATAAATGTTGAATTTATACAATTCAACATTTATACTCTTCTCTTTCTCTAATATGCTCTCTGTCTCTCAATTAACCTAAAATAAATCAATATTGTTACTTCCTGTCTTTCTCTCTCTCCCTGAGAAAGAAAATAACAGCTCTACAAGCTCAAATAGTAGTCTTAAAGTCTAATAATTACTGTTACCCCATGATTCTAGAGGAAATAACAGTCCAATATTTGTCTTAAAATAAAAAGAAATAAAAATACTGAAACTTGGAACTACTCAGAAAACAAAGAATATACCTCAAAACCATACTTGATTACAGAACCCAAGTAAATGTACTCAATTACTTTCATCACTGAATCACAGGCAGTCTTTGCCTTGTTTACATTATAAAAGAACACAGTTCCATAACAAACGTCTCTCTGCTCTCACCACTCCAGGCAGGCCCGTGTCCCCTAAAGAAAACCGGTATGTCTCTCATTACAGTTTCCTTCGATAGTTATGAGACAAAAACTTGCTTAAGTTGTTATAAATCATATTTTTTTTCATCCATGATTTAACCTTGTCCATGAGGCCCCTGTGTCCTAAATAATGTGTTCCAAATTCCGTTGTTTCGTCGTTCCGGTTTGCCTTACAAATTACTTTTTATCTGCGGCCCTGTTAAAAACAGACATTAAATCGGTCGCGTTATTCTTCTTAAGTCTTTGAAGTTGGTTTTGTACACCTTAACTTTCTAAATCTATTTCTCAGTTTTCATTGTAGGCTATTCATGCCTTTTTGGACTGTAAATCACAGAGGTGTCCAGTACTTAAAGATTTATACCTGCTGTCTTAAGAGTCTAGCTAGCTCTTAACACAGCTGCGTTTTTATTGTTTAATGTTTTGTAGTCTATTGTTTTATCGCTTTTCGTTGCACGTTTGAGTAACAGAATAGGGACTGCGGTTTCCTGTTCTGAGGACATAGCAGACTGTTGGTCACAGATTCATGCTTGTCCATATTATTAGTTGGTGTTATTTAGCACGAGACTCCAGTTTAGTGTTGCCAGGACGAAAGTTATTTCTGTCCTGAGGGAAATCTTTACAAGATTTCGTTTAGTGTACCCAGAACAAAAGCAATTGTTCTGAAGGGAGAATCTCTTGGCCAGTGCATAACCCAGCCACTTAATCACATAACAAATCGCGTGGTTATTTTATTAATAATAGCTGTTTCCAGCTACTTAATCACATAAGAAATAGCGTGGTTATTTTAATTGGTAGATTTCCTTTATGTTCCAGAACAGAACGTTCTGACGGAAATCTTCATGCTTTATGCTTACATGTCTTTGTTTTAGTCTTATTATTATTTTTAATTCCATCTCAGGCCAGCTGAGGTGTTGAGAACTAAGAAGCCCCCTTCTGAATGATGACCTCTAAACTGACTGACCCATGTGTGTAAATGTATGAGAAATTGTCTACATGGATACATGTACTGTATGTATGTGTGTTTTAATCCTATTTTTCTCCCCTGGTGATAACCTTGTGAAAGAAAAGGGAAAAATCAAACCCAGTATGAACATGAGCAGTGGTGCATGTGTGTTTGTCCGGCCGTACAGTACTGTACGGTATGTGTGAGTTGCTGGCTCGCATTTAGGCTTGCTGCTTAACGCTTGCTGCTTGCGCTAGCTCTGCCTATGTTTTATTTTATTTGGAGAAACTGTGGGGATCGTTATAAACTTCAAGTGACTTGTTACATACTGTTTCTCTCAAAATGGGTCTTATTGTGTGAATCTGTTTCTATGTGTTTCTCCTAAAAGGGATGTTTGCCACTCTATGTTCCTTAATAACACATCCTGGTATTCTAACATTGTGATTCCGACAGCCTTGACACTGCAACAAGTGTCTGATATTTCACTGGTAAACCATATTTCAGTAAACAATCTTTATCCTCATGGGGTGACGGCAAGAGCTGTCAACAACAAGATTCACCATCATGTCAACAACTCAGTTGTGTTCTGTCCACTGATTAAGGTCAACCCAGCCCATGAGGTGACCACTTGACATGATATTACATCATGTCTTACAGTAACTATATAAATTCATGTCAACTGTTCATTTAATTTTGTTTTGTTTTTCCAGGTTTATGACAGGTTTATTTATTTTGGTTGGACTGGACGGATTTGACCTCATGTTTTATTTACATTTGATTTTGTCCGTTTTTCTCTGTCCTCCTGTCTTGTTGAGAAAGGGGCACCATGTCCGGTGGAGCCGTTCATTTTGTTTTTTGCTTCCCTAGGGGCTGGTGTCCATTTAATTATATTTTATTTATTTTGTTATTATTATCTTTTATTTGTATTTAAACCTTCTGTCTGTGTTCTGATGTCAAAGGGGCCCTGTTCATACAGTGCCTATGTTACAGAAGAGGCTCGGACACTTTACTCCCTCTCTGCCTCTGCGTGCGTGAGCGTGCGTGTGACGGTGCCATGGCCATGGCGGGTTATGTGTGAGAAAGTGTTAGATGTTTTGTCTTCCTTTCAACTGATTTCATCAACATTCTGATTGTTTACTGTCTAAAGTATTTTGTTGATGTTCCATTCTGGTACTGTTATGAAACATTTTAAAAAGACTCGATTACCCACAATCCTTCCTGAGAAGGATGGCTGATTAAGCCAAGGTCCTCTTTGGGTGTCTTACTGGTAGGCCTACTAAGAAACATTTGACACTGACTGAAGATGTAACTATCTTATGATTTTAAGTCATTTTTTTTTTTTTTTGAAAGTTTTGAATAATTGAAGAACTGTGAACAGATTATAAATCTGTGGTTTAAAAATGTATTTTTTTTTTTTTTTATTATTTTATCCATTTAGCCCCAAACATCAACAACATTTTTTCTTGCCACACCTTGTGTCAAGAGGGGGGAGTATGCTTGATTGTTTGGATTAGGCTTTGATTTTCATTGTTTAACGTTTAATTTTGATTCTTAAACTTTTGATTTTAAAACTTTGTATGTTTTGAGTATGTTTGTGTTGTGTGCATTAATCCTTCTGCCCAACACAAACAGACTATCAGAACGGCTTACAGCCACTCAACACCTATAAGGGCTAACCATGACAACACCACAGCGGAGGAAAAAATACAGAGGGCGGAGAGTGAAAAGGGGCACCACCAACAGACGATGGGTCACCAGTGCACGAGCCAATCAACCGCAGGACCAGAGCTATGCTCTGGTTGTCGGTGGGTAACGGAAATGCACTGTGAAGAAAAACATTTAGGTGGAGAAATTATGATTGTAAATTGTTGAAATACAAGTGATCTGCCGCCAAGCACTGTCATCCTCTAGGCCCGATGGACGCCAGGCGGTGCCAAGGAACCACCAGAGGCCAGAGGGCAGTGCGAACGCGCCATCATCACAGCGGGGGGCTATTGCAGCCTCCCGGGCCTGTGAGTATTCTGAAATCGCACTGTCGAAGAATTAAGCCGCTATAATTATGACTGAAGAATCCATTGTATCGATATTAGTGAACTGCCGCAAGCTTCTGTCCATAGGAGCTGTCTGAAACCCACCTAAAGAACCCTCTTCCACTCTTCGACCCGTCTCCGCCCATCTCCGACCCGTCTCCGCCCATCTACAACCCATCTCCAACAAAACCTCAACTCGATCCCTGGACTTTGCTCTGTCTCTAGCCCTCATCATATCGAGGACTTATGGACTTATGGACCCCTTTTTATTTTTATTCTGTCCTGACAGGTTGCAGGGGAAGACTGATCAACTAATCTTGACGTATCAATCTGATTACAAGGGGTTATTTCATTTATGTGTAAACATGATAACATTTTTGTCATTAATGTCATGTCAACTCTAACCCTAACGATAATTACAGTCCTTTTACTATTGAAGAAATGTTTTAACCCTAACCCTAACCCTAACCATCTTTCATCCCACTGTTTGCCTATTTTGTTTTCTTTTGTTGATCTATTTGATAAAAAGATCAATATTAACCAGCCGGTGGATATTGATAGGTATTTTGTTATGGTTCATATCATCTTTTTATCAATACATATTGATGGCACAGTGACTGTGTCATATAAGGTCATGTACACTACAGTACCCACAAGGTCTCCGTCTGGTAGAAATCAGACCTTATCTACTGCCATGGAGCCTGTTCCGAAAACAATGAGAATTGTTTTGGTATTCTAAGGCTCGGCCTGGAACATTTGGTGTCATCTAGACACCAGCAAGGACACCTCTCCCCCCAGGAACCCTGTGGACTCTTAGTCTTGTGATGTGTGGACAAGAAACATATCCTATTAACTGTTGAAACGTCATCCACTGACTGATGAAATGACCATACTTATACTCATGTCAAAACATAATTTGTCAGAGAGAGCACGAACCATTGATTATTCTGTACTGTACCTGTCTTGAATACTCTCTCTCCATAGTAAACATACCATTCTCACTCTGATCACTCTCCTGTCTTATTTCTGTGTGATGGATTATTGTATCTCATATGGGAATAAGAAGGTGTTGTTGTTTAATAATAATATATCAATCAGCGACGACAGCCCATAGACAGCCATTCACTAGTGCAGGCGCTGACGTCACTCGTTTGCGACTCCCTTTCTTTATTTACTAGCCTAGCTGGGCGGTGTTTAGCCATTAGCTTAGCCATTAGCTTAGCCATTAGCTTACTATGAGCGTTTATCTTGGGCTTGCCCAGGCCTTACGGCCTGGGCATAAATATAACGATTGCATTCACCACGGCTTCGTAACTCGCGCGGCGCTCCGCCGGCCGCGCGGCCCTGGCCCGCTCTTCGCGGCCACTCGCGCCTGCGGCGCTCGGGGGCGAAGAGCAGGACCAAGGTCCGCTGGCCTTCGCGCCGCTTGCAATGTCGTGGACAATCGATGGGCTCCGCCTGGAGGACGTTGTTGTGGGCGACCGCTTGTTCCGCCCCGTGCGGCACCGCGAGTGCTCCGTTTCTCGGCCGTCCTGTTTCTCTAACATCCGGTGACATATATATACACAAGTCAGTGAGTGAACTCCAATATTGATCTTGACTCGAAGTCCACTGACCTCTCTGTCTTTTCACTGGCTAAACTCAAGGACCCCTTGGCCGAGGGAGAGATGAAGCAGGGACCTACATTGTGTTGCAGATTACCCTTTTTCATAGACTTAATAGATATCTTCATAGACTTTCTTGACACACATTATTCTTTACTATTAATTTTGGATTGGATGGTTGGATTGGTGTTAAAGACCCAGTGAAATGAAATATGCATTTTTCACACTTTTAGAGCTTATCCATGGTAATCATATGGGCATTCCACAGTCAGACAAGCTACGAGATTTCTCAGGGTATAATGCGACCTTCGGTCGCAAACAAAAGGCTAAGATTAAAGGACTGAGCAGAAAGGGAGAGTAGAGTGAAGGGAAGGCAAGTCTAAAGAGGTGGGTTTTGAGGGAAGCTTTGAATATGGCATGAGTGGGGGTAGCCCTGAATACAGGACTCTCATATACATGAGAGTCCTGGTGCCGCCTCAACATGAGGAGTAGTGGGCAATCGAGCCATTAACGGTTTGAGCTAGGAACGTCAGATTTCAAAAATAAAGTGCTTACCTAAGCCAACTTTGATAACAATTTGACGCCGCACAACGTTCATTACATGCCGCTACCGGATTGTTGAATAAAAAGCATTTTTGTCCGAAATTATTTTGCTTAACATAGGACGTCCGCCTCTAGTGGACAGTCGCGTCATCACCGGTTGATCATTGTAGTGAACGGAGATGATGCGATGACGCGACTGTCCACTAGAGGCGGACGTCCTATGTTAAGCAAAATAATTTCTGACAAAAATGCGTTTTATTCAACAACCGGGGAGCGGCGTGTAATGAACGTTGTGCGGCGTCAAATCGTTAGCAAAGTTGGCTTGGGTAAGCAGTTTATTTTTGAAATCTGACGTTCCTAGCTCAAACCGTTAAGGGCTCGATTGCCCACTACTCCTCATGTTGAGGCGGCACCAGGACTCTCATGTATATGAGAGTCCTGTATTCAGGGCTAGAGTGGGGGCAGCTTTGATTGCCGTCCTCCCTATTGCTGAACATATGGAAATGTAAAAGAGCGTAATTTATGTTGAACAACTCACTTTAGGATATAGGCTTTTCCTATTGGAGACTTGAGTTCACTAATATTATATATTATATATAGTTTTTTTTTGTCGCATTCCTAAGGCAAACATTTGATTACAATGAGTTTACCACAATTGATTCCAGATGGGGACCCGAATACATTTGGGTCCCCATTCGGAATATATGGGGGTAAATTTACTATAATCAAAATGTTGTCTTATAGGAATGCGAGAGATACAAAAAAAATATTATTTAACTCAAGTCTACATGGTGTGAGTAATCAATAGAAAAAAGTCATTTTGGGGGTGAACTACTCCTTTAACATTATATTATTATATTATTATTGGGGGACAATATCAGCTTAATTGTCCCCCAGGCTTGGAAAACGGCAACTATTGTCCCGGTGCCCAAAACTGCCCAGGCCAAATTGCCCAATGATTTTAGACCAATTGCCCTCACTTCTTTATTAAGCAAATGTAAGGAGCGTGTGGTGAATAAGGAACTCTCACTGTAAACAGCTAAGTCCATGGACCCCATGCAGTTTGCTTATAGACCTAGTAGAGGTGTTGAGGATGCCACTCTCACTCTGTTGGATAAAATACATAGCCACCTAAACGAGCCTAGAAGATATGTCCGTGTACTCTTTATGGACTTCTCCTCTGCTTTTAATACTGTCCAACCCCATCTTCTCCTAAGACGCCTGTGTGACCTGAACGTCAGCAGCAACCTCATTTTGTGGATCAGGGAGTTTCTGAGAGAGAGACCCCAACGAGTCTGTATTAATAACACCTTCTCTGACAGCCTTGTTTTGAACACGGGCGTTCCACAGGGATGTGTTTTATCCCCTATACACAAATATTCTCCCTATACACAAATGAGTTGAAATATAACAACAAAGAGTTTACTCTCATAAAGTACGCTGACGACATGGCCTTGGTTGCTTGTCTGCAGGATGTCTCCAGTCCCTCCTACTCCCTGCACATCGACCACATTGCTACGTGGTTTGAGGGCAGCTTCCTTGACCTTAATGTTACTAAGACCAAGGAGCTGTGTCTGGGAGGGGGCTCAGGGTCCATCTTCAGGCCTGTCATAATGAGTGGGGAGGAAGTGGATCAGGTCGTGGGCCCGATTCACCAACCTACTTACGAACGTTCTTACAAAGCAATTTCTTCTTAGACCCTTTTAAGAAGTTTTTTAAGAAGATTTGGCATACACCAATGTTTTCTTAGCTGTGATTTGTTCTTATGTTAAGAAGAAATCTACGCATACTGTAGAGCACTCTTAGGGCAGCCTTTTAGTTCTTAAGTGTGACATGTTGTGCAAAAATAATTTATTCTTTAAGTTTCTTCAATTCTACAGTTGTATAATAATATGATTTAAATCACCAAAATATTTGTATCATATCTTTAGAGCAGTGGTTCTCAAAGTGTGGTTTGGGGACCCCCAGGGATCCTTTAGCAAGTTCCAGGGGGTCCACTGTAAAACGAGGAAGAGTTTTACCATTTTAACCCAGTTTTAAACTTTGTTTGAAAATAGCCGATCTACTAGCTCACAAGGCATTACCATTACAGCCCATTTTGAGCTTGTAGATCGGATATTTTTTAAACACTATGATAAATCTTGAAAAATCTTCCCAGGCAGAAAATATTTTCAGGTGGGGGTCTGCAGAATGTGATGGTCCTTGACATGAAAATGTTTAGAACCACTGCTTTAGACTAGTTTTCAACAGGTCTGAAATTGCATCCCAACCCAAAATGCCCCCCCCAAGCTCACCCAGGTAGTTAAGCAGGCAGTTAAGATCATTGGAGACAAACAATTGCAACTGCAGGACATATACAACCGCACCATAACCAAAAAGGCAATTCAGATTTATAATGACTGCACACACCCTCTTCGCCCCTCATTTGAGCTGTTACCATCGGGCAGGAGGCTTAGAACAAAACTAGCAAAGAAGAAGGGCTATAAGACATCATTTGTGCCAACTGCATTTGAATAGCTCCAACCCCCCACAGACCTTGATCACTGCACTGTCTTTATGTTGCTATGTCATGGGATGCACTTTATATCGTTTTAATGCATTGTGTATTTTATGTATGTTTTACTGTTGTATACTGACTGACTGCCTGTGTGCCAAAGACGAATTTCCATTTTAGGCAAAATTTTATGGACAATAAAGTTTTCTTATCTTATCTTATCTTATCACTTGGTTTGGTGCGAGAAGGAACAATGACTTTTGAGGTGCACTTGACATTTTGCAACAGGCAGAAGCCTCTGTGGTTATGAGTTTCCTGTGTTTGAGCTGCACACGCTGCATACGTGACATACATAGCCGAGTAATTATGTGTACGTGACATCTGTCTATTTCCATTTCTGATCAGCCTTCTATAGGAGAAATGGCCATGCTGATGATGTCTGAGATAGAGTTTTCAAATTCTGCCCGAACCCAACCCGACATTTAGGGTAGGGGAGGGCCTAAAATGTATGCTAATTAGTCAGGCCGGGTAGAGCCTCTGGCTCAATGAAAAAATAAAATATATTATTTTATTACTATTACTCAGTGATAAAATAATGAGAACCCGACCATACCCGAACCTGACCCGACATTTAGGGTAGGGTAGGGCCTAAAATGTATGCTAACTAGTCGGGCTGGGTAGGGCCTCGGGCCAACCCAGTTAGAGCCCAGTTAGCCTTCATTTTCAGGCCCGTTGAGAACTCTAGTCTGAGAAAGGTGCAGAGTACGTTTTTTTTGTGTGTGTGTGTGGGTGGCTGTTGAAAAAGCCACAGACACACACACATATGATTGATGATTACGGTTTACATGGAGCCAAACGTAGGAGCAGGCGAAGGTTTTGTGGTTCTAACCACTAGCATTAAAATAGGACAATCTATAGTGAGGAGTTCGACAGACTAGACTTTCCCTGCTTAAAATAGAACCCACGAAAGAGATTAAGAAGATCTCAAAGATCTCACAGAATAAAAGAGAAATTTATTTTTATTTTCTTTAACTCACCGGGGGACAACATTAGGGATCGAGAGGCCAGATGCCACAAGATTATTAAACTGGCTCAATAAGTGCAGAAGAATATAGGCTGTATTGCGTGGCTGGTATCGTTCGGTTTCGTTCCCGCCCCATGGGCACTACATAAACTTTGCTTCATTAGAAAGATCTATTGATAGTAAGTAAGAAACAAAAAGTTCTCCGCGTGTCACTGGCACAATCTTTGTCACCAGCCAGAAATGTATTTAATGGGAATAACAAAAAAACGATTTTGGCAACACAAAATCTTTCTCAAATGTCATAAATACATCTACCTAACATCTGAAACAAGTATTGGTGCCTTAGTATACTCATATGCAAATTTAGATCATGTAATGTAGCAAATTTGTTGAAGCAAACTCTTCAATGTAGTGAGGTTAATGTTATTTTAATGCATCCATGAAGCATTATTGTGTCGTTATTATTAGATTATTATCTGTGTAGAGATTTGTTTAGTTGTTCATATACCGGTAAGTGCAGAGTGAGTCACATATCGCCCTACAGCTGATCACAGTTTGAGGTTTGGTTCCTACTTTCCAAATCACAATATTGGACTGCTGTCCATTTCATTTTCAGTGTGTGTACTTCAATGTAAGTATAAATATAAGTAATGAGTTATTGGGTTCCAAACGGCTAATGTGGGCAGTTGAGACTTTACCTGAGTCTTACAAAAAGATGTTTCCGTCGCCTTGCAAAGTCCCTTATCTATACTATAATTTTGCGAATGTCTGAGTGTCTGTCTGTCTGTCTCAGCGTTTCTCCTCGGTGGCTGGAGCAATTGATCTGAAATCGCATCACCATCAGCATATGAACACACCTGACATAACTGTGAAGCCCGTTTGTCACTTTCACAAATCGTATGCTGTATAATAGCATTTTTATGGTGTATCTATATCTATTTAGCCTAGAGTACCTTTTGTGACCACACATGTTAAGGGAGGGGCGCTGTTGTTCAGGCCATGCACAATCACACACAAACCCACACACACACACACACACGGGGGGGGGGGGGGGGGGGGGAGTGTGTGTGTGTGCAGGCGGGCAGGCGGGCGGGGGGGGGGGGGGGGGGGGGTTCTGGCCCTGTTACAGATGTTGTCCAAAATCATGCAGATCGGTACACAGTATCTCTGTAGCCGTTAAATGGAACGGGTATTTCTTACATTGATGCTCCTACATATTAGCATGCAAGCACCAGTTAAAGTTACTTTCCATCCCTCATATACTGTGTGCACAGTGCACATCCCATAATCCACACACTGCACATCATTTCGGAGCTCATATCTTTGAACGGGTAAGGGCTAGTGGTTACAAACCTGTATAGTGTAGATCGTCTATTTACCAAAATGCAAAAATGCCTAAATACTCCTTGGGCATAAGAGGTAAGGCGAGATAGGGTGCTTTTGGCTTTCTTCCAAATAAGCAGAGAGATTTGCTCAATGAAAGCCTTCCCCCTGTTTAATGTTTAACTTTTTTCCTGATGTTATTATCATTAGACCTATTTAAAGAGTGATCTAATGCCTCTAATTTCAGCTTTGAAGGTGAGTGAGCTGAATTTGATATGTGTGACAAGGAAGATAAGACGCAGTTTGCAATGGGCGTCTCTGCGGCTGGCATTTAGGACTTTGTGTTCTACAGTAGGTGACTAATGAGATGGTTTGAACTTGGTACGTCCTGGTACGGATTGGTAAATTGTTATGTACTCTTACAATGTGTCTGAATCTGACCGCTGGCTGCTAAACGCTGCATCCTGGTCCTTATCGTTTGTCCACTGTGTACAGTCACATGAGATATAAATGACCTGGCCGCCTTATCGTGCTGTATGTCCACAACGTGCGTCATACATTTGTTTTTAGGAATAGATTATTCTATTGAAACATTGCTAAACCACTTACCGATAGGCTCTAGGCATAACTGGAAAGGGCACGCATATCTCCGCCTGGCCTACTGTACGTAGGGGCTGTGCAAGTCAGGAGTTGCACACGTCGGTAGCAGAGAAAAGCTGAGCCGTTGTTCCCCCTCAATCATGCATGTTGACGATTCTCCTACATTTGTTCCATTACCTCCCAATACTATTAATGGACAAGTCTACATGGAATGGATGTTTGTGTCATTATCCCCAGGGGGTATTTGTACCCCATACCCCTCGTACCCCTGACATGGATGTACACCTTGTTCAAACTTGGTGTAAAGCAAACTGTGGGTCGGGACCCATTTGTGGTTCGTGGACACATTTTTATGGGTCCCTTTATTTTTTGTTCCCTCCCTTTTGTTTTGAAATGATTATTTCAAAACATTTTCAAAAACAAAAAGCAATTCTTTTCATGAACTAATAACCTAATTCAATATTTTTGTTTTTCTTTTCAGTAATTTCATGTAGAAATCAAAGACAAATCGAATACATTCCATAAATTAGGAAACCAATGTTTCGCGCCGCATTGAGAGCTTGTAGATCGGCCATATTCACTAGTGTGGGTCCCGGGCAAACGTCTAATTTCTCAAAATATTTAGGAAGAAACAACAATGCTATAATCTGACCTTGTATGCTGGCTTCATATGAGCCAGAGAGGGAGAGATTTTTTTTTGAAGTTTTAATGAATCGTCACTCATCTTAACTGTCTTTATGATTGGTTAATAGAACAGAGTATCCGTACATGAGGAAAATTTTAATAATTGGCATTATAGCTTGATTTTACAATCAGTTCAAACAGTGCATTCCATGTAATCATGGTTTTTAGGGACTAGAGAATGCGCTCTTGTCTTGTACGTAGCCTATGTATGTATGTATGCATGGCTTGTATGATATCTCTGTGTGAGTTGATTACGGCATGTCTGAGTCGTTGCAGGAACACCGTTGCTACTAGAAGCAGTTGAACTTGACACACAGCCGGAAGGGGCAACACGCCAGAAACACACCAGCTGGCCCTGCTGGCTGAGTATTCTGAACAGATTATGTTTTTGTTGTTTAACATCACTTTGCGTTATGAACTAATCAAGTAGATTGACAACATTCTGAATTTGTATTTTGCATCATTTACCATTTTACCATGAGAAATGTCGCAGCTTGTCTCTGTCTCGTCTGACTGTCTGTCTGTCTGTCTGTCTGCGTCAGTACACATTTTTACAGTCTATGGGTTGGTTCCCTTGTCACTGTGACATCACAGGTGATATCACAGGTGACATCACCTATGTGAAAGTCCATATATGGTTATTCCCCAGAATCCCTTTTATGCCCATACATGAAGATCCCTGATGTCATCGATATATCACTGGCCAGATGGCCAAGAGATGGCCCATAATCTGTGTGGCTGGTTCAGATAGGGATGGGCATAAAATATATTGTATGTACCGGTATATGGATTATGGATACATATTATTATTAATTAAGGATAAAATTATATATATATATATATATATATATATATATATATATATATATATATATATATATATATATATACGCATTCTGACATCACTTCTGCTGACTCAAAGACAAACAGGCAAACAGATGGTCAAAACGGGTCCTACAGAGATCTTACATGATCATTTTGTGACATTCACTTCATCAATCGTGATTTTTTAATCAAATACATATTCTGTATACTGGAATACATGTTGTGCTATATTACACTAGAATACAGTTATATTAATGGTGCAAAGGTACCATGAAATTTTGAAAACTAGCAAAGAAGAAGGGCTATAAGACATCATTTGTGCCAACTGCATTTGAATAGCTCCAACCCCCCACAGACCTTGATCACTGCACTGTCTTTATGTTGCTATGTCATGGGATGCACTTTATATCGTTTTAATGCATTGTGTATTTTATGTATGTTTTACTGTTGTATACTGACTGACTGCCTGTGTGCCAAAGACGAATTTCCATTTTAGGCAAAATATTATGGACAATAAAGTTTTCTTATCTTATCTTATCTTATCACTTGGTTTGGTGCGAGAAGGAACAATGACTTTTGAGGTGCACTTGACATTTTGCAACAGGCAGAAGCCTCTGTGGTTATGAGTTTCCTGTGTTTGAGCTGCACACGCTGCATACGTGACATACATAGCATAGCATACATATACATAGCATATACATAGCATGCTCAATTAAGTCTCTAAACTGTGGTGTGCAATGTGGGGAAGCTGCAGTGAGCATTCTCCTGTACGCGGACGATATTGTCCTAATAGCCGAAAAGGAATCTGATATGCAAAAAATGCTCTTGCATACAAGTGAGTGGTGTAAAAAATGGAGGATGACCATAAATGAAAAGAAAACAAATGTGATACACTTCAGAAGTTCTAGAACTCATATTAGTAAGTATCAGTTTTATTTTGGTGAGAAAAAGATTAATTATGTAAAGTCCTATAAATATTTGGGGTTTTATGTTGATGAGCATATGCGTCTGGTCCATGGTTCCACAGTCCTTGCTGAATCAGCAGGCCGAGCATTAGGGGGAGTTATTGGTAAAATCAAGACACTCAAAGATGTTGGCTTCCTTACTTACACAACACTTTATCAGGCTTGCGTTTGCCCAGTTCTTGATTACAGTGCTGGGGTCTGGGGTCATGGGAGTTTCCCTAAGAGTGTAGCTGTGCACAACCGAGCCATCCGATATTTCCTGGGTGTACATAAATATGCGCCAATGGCAGCAGCATCAGGAGATATTGGATGGGAACCATGTGATGTTCGATGGAAGGTCTGCACAGTCAGGTTGTGGAATAGATTAGTCACTATGAATGATAATAGGCTAACAAAGAAAGTATTTAATTGGGACAGACATCAGAATGGACCCTGGATAGAGGACATGCATGCTATGTTTTGTAAATATGGAGTGGAAGACGTGTTCCTCAGATTAGAACAAGTTGATGTTGTGGCTCTAAAGGAGATGCTGTTTGATCAGATCAAACGTACCTGGACAGAGGAGATTTGGAGTAAACCAAAATTGCGTACATACAGAGAAATTAAGTATGATTATTATACAGAAAAATATGTTTTATTTAACCTGCCAAAGAAAAAAAGGTCACTCTGTGCTCAGATTAGAGGAGGTATTCTGCCACTCCATATTGAAACGGGTCGTTATGTTGGGTTGGATGAAGAAGAACGTAAAGCCTGGGACTTGAGAAAAAAAGCATTGTACAACCAGTAGGGGTTAAGTACCATATGCTCTGTTTTGCTTTATTTTATTATTATTTTGTTTTCCCCCCACTGGTATCTATGTTGTAGCCTATCAGCCTGATTGCAGAGAAAACAGATTGGCTGCCCCTCTGGAGAAAGAAAGACCCACAAGACGTGGAGGTAAGAGACACAGGCGGGTCCAAAAGACCTGTCTAGATGTCTCCAACGTTATTAATTTGTCTAGTCGGCAATTAAATGCTGAAGAAATGACTGTTCTATCTAAAGGGTTGTCTTACGTACCGTCTGAAAAGGCGGACCCATTCTCTACTAAGGTTGAACTTTTCAAATTTTATAGAAGCATTAAATTAAAAGCCTTCTTCTACAAAGACAATGAAATTGACAATCCGCCCCTCTCGCCTCAATTGAGGAGAACAGAGGAGCCTGTAACATTCAGAGACAGTCATGAGTTAAAGAAATTCAAACCGAAGAGTACGTTTGTTCCTCCTACTTTGAATCATTCAGTGAACACTTTTTGTAGACTAGTGGACCAAGATGTGACTTCATTGTTTTCTCCTAATGAGCCTATTAACTTTTGCCACTCTAATCTATCTGTTGAAGAGAGAAAAGCTCTGAAAGAACTATCCTGTGATCAATCTATCGTGATACGCAGAGCTGATAAAGGAGGCGCTATTGTGTTACAAGATAAAGAATCCTATACAACTGAAATAAAAAGACAATTGGGGAACACAACATTTTATACTTTATTATCTTTTGACCCTACTATTACTCTTGCTAAAGAAATAAGAAGTACTTTAGATAAAGCTTTGTCAGATCAATCTATAACTAAAGATGAGTATAACTTCATGGTAAATGAAAACCCAGTGCGCCCCATACTTTACACTTTACCTAAAATACATAAAAGTTGTGTTGCACCTGTCCCAGGGCGCCCCATAGTGGCTGGTAATGGCTCTCTTACAGAACCTCTCTCTCAATTTGTTGATGCTCATATTAAAAATGTTGTTCATAAATTACCCTCTTATGTGCGAGATACTACTGATTTTCTTAACAAATTGTATTCTATTGGTAACTTAGCAGATTCAGACCTCCTTTGTACTATGGATGTAACCAGTCTCTACACAAATGTGCCTCATAAAGAAGGCCTAGAAGCACTTCAATTTTACATGGAGTTAAGAGAAGTTCAGTCACCTAGTACTGACTTAATTATGGCTTTATCCAAAGAGATACTTACAAAGAATTATTTTAAATTTGATAATGACTTTTACCTTCAGAAACAAGGTGTCTCTATGGGCAGCCCTTTCTCCCCTAACTACGCTAACCTTTTCATGGGAAAATTTGAATATGACTATGTATATAATAATAATCCTTTCAGTGCCTCTATAAAAGGTTGGTTCAGATATATTGATGACATTTTTTTTGTTTTTACTGGTACACTTGATACTCTGAATGAGTTTACTTCTTACCTTAACTCTAGACTTCCCTCTATTACATTTACCCTGGAAGCAAATATAGAATCTGTGTCTTTTCTAGACGTTTTGGTTAAAAAAACTGCTGAAGGCATTCAAACCACAGTATTTAGAAAACAAACTGATAGAAATAATTACCTGCACTACTCAAGCTATCATTCTTCCAGCCTAAAAAGAGGGTTGCCCTATAGTCAAATGTTAAGACTTAAAAGAATTTGTATTACGGAGTCTGATTTTAAGAGACAAGCCTCAGAAATGAGGGACAGGTTTAAAGTTAGAGGTTACGATGATGTCACTTTGAATACTTGTTTATCAGAATAGAGCCTCTTAAGAGAACAGATCTTCTCACCCCGAAATCTTCTCAAGTCCCGAAAGGGCAATCTATTATTTTATCTACTACTTTTTCTCCTCTCTCTCAACATATAAAACAAATAGTTAAAAAGTATTGGTATATATTATCTAGTGACCCTTCTATAGGTAAAGCTTTCATTTCTCCTCCCATCTTTGCTAATAAAAGGTCTAAGAACCTCACAGATACCTTAGTCAAGAATGACACTCATGTTCAACCAGTACACTTTTTATCTGATATACCTCCAGCCAGGTAATTATGCATGTAAAGGTTGTCTGAACTGCAACGCTATGATAAAGGGCCAATACTTTTTACACCCTCATACGGGTAAGAAAATTAAAGTTAAAGGAAGAATTACTTGTAGATCAAAATATGTGGTTTATCTTATTAAGTGCCCTTGTGGCTTCTGCTATGTTGGAAAAACAAAAAGAGAGTTGAGAACTAGAATAACAGAACATAAAAGTAACATTAGAACTAAAGACGAAAAATCCCCTATTGCTAGACATTTCAATGGAATAGGACATGACATTTGCACTTTAAAATACCAAGGTATAGAATTAGTTAATCCTCTTAGAAGAGGAGGGGACAGAGATCGTCTACTATTAAAAAGAGAGGCATTTTGGATCCATACTTTGAATACAGTATATCCTAAAGGTCTAAATGAAGAGTTGGTATTAAATTGTTTCCTATGATACTTTCAACTGCTGTTGTAGCAAATTGTGTAAACTGTTTTTGTTTTTGTTCTTAATTAATTGTTTATTGTCTTTTCTTTTATTTTTGAAGTAATCTGTAAATACACACAGCTGTTGGCATTTGATAATTATCACTGCGTATATACGTCACTTCCTGCCTGTAACAATTCAGATACACTGATGATGGCCTAGAGCCGAAACGCGTCTGTGATGAGCTACTGCTGCTGCTGAAATAAAAGAAAGACTCTTAAAAAGTGAGTGCGGGTTATATCCTCCTGTATGCCCCTCTGGAGACCATTGGTATACTGGCTGGCCTGTCTAGGCCTCTGCAGCCCCCTGTTGTACCCACCCTGCGCCCCCAGAGTTTTAATCAACATATCCAATTGCTCTTGTTGTTTCATTACAATGTCCCTGAGTTCGGAATACTCAGTTTGCCTGGCATTAGCTGCCTCGCTAGTTACAATTGCCTGTGTCTCTCTAGGGGTTACACTTATTAGTCACCAAAGTTTACAAACACATTTTTAAGATGTTTGTTTACGTTATAATTAAGAAAATATAGGCTATATAACACGGACATGTTGATGACTCCTGCACATCTGGGGACCCCCTGAAAATCTGGTTGAGAACCACTGTTCTAGGACAGAACCTCAGAGTTGATGATAGTTGCTCAACAAACAGGTTTTCTCCGCTTTACAAACAAAACAAACAACCAACTCTTTAACAGACACACAAACCTTTCTAACGTCAGGCGGTTCAGGTTCCCGTTGGCTGCAGTACATATCCACATGATGCCTTGATAGCGGGGCAGTTAAGGAGAACAATACTTCAGTTCTGGAAAGAAGCACCAACATTTGACAGAGTGTACCTCTTGGGTCATTCTTTAGAAAAATCACATTAGACACTTAATTTTCAAAATGGCCGCCAGTTTTAAAGATGGCCGCCTTTTCGGATATGTTTTACAGTACGCCAGCCAGTTAATATCGAACTTTCATAATATTAGAGTTGTTTTGTAGGTTTTAAAACATCCTGAGTTCATTTATTACACTTTTAAAGCAGCCAGAATAACCTTTCTGACTTTTGGTTGGGGTCTTTCCTCACCTGGGACCCCCCAGACAGACCCCTGAGCCTATTTCAGTAATCGCTCTGCTCCTGCTCCAGAACAATGTTAAATTAGATCTGAAGTATGCTCTGAAATCAAAAATGACTAGTAGCAAATAACAGAGGTCTTCCACGGGGGGTCCGGGAACCCTAGGGGGGGGGGGGGGGTCCTCAGAGCTACTACAGGGGGCCTGTCAAATCTCGATTAGATCTTTTATTTCTATTTTTTTTATTTGAAACTTCGAATGTTTTTATGTATCCTGATTTTATTTATTGTACTTTGATGATTTATTAGTATTCTCAGTATTATTTATAATGTTTTTGTGTTAAACAGTTATGGTTGACAGCTGTTACTGCAGGGATTGCAATAATGAAGGTATTGCAACATTTCGCAGAACAACATTTCCACACTCACACTGACCACACACACACACACACACACACACACACACACACACACACACACACACACACACACACACACACACACACACACACACACACACACACACACTTTGTTATTGTCACCCCAAAACCCTCACCTTATCCTCTTATAGAGCCCATGGTCAATTACGCCCAAAGAGATTCACTACAATACAGTAATTTCAGACATGCAGTATATATTCGTCTTCTTCATCATCATCATCTTCAATGTCCAACCTAATCGTGTTGACACAGTCTTCACCATAGCATAGAGTGAAAGGCCGGTTATTTGAGCAGCTGCACCGTCCCTTACAACCTGCTTTGCAGACACATTTGATGAGCTCAAGTAGGCTACTGCCTTTGGAGCAGGGAGAGCAAGAAACCTGACTGGAATATACCCTCCACTCTCTGAATTCCATCTATTTTCTTCGATTGGTGGAAGCACAGGGCAATTTGTCAGGTATGATTTATCCTGCATTGTGACAGAGTTGGCACGGAGGTAATGTGGTAGCAGTGCAGCATGAGTTGGAGGTAGCATCTCACCTCCAAGTTCTTTGACAGAAATAGTTCCCATCTGAGTAATCCCAGGGTTGTTGGACCTTTTGAACTGTAAATATGGCATGCAAAATGTTCCGACTGCAATGTTGATGGAAGCTCACCATTTATAAGCTCAGGAGGAATGGCCAATGACCTTGCCAAGGTCCTTGAAGCAGTTAATGGCTTGGTCATCATCATCATCATCAAGTAGGCATTGACCCATGTCTTTTTGGTGATTCCAACAAATGTTCTTCCCCAGTCAGCACCTGAAAAACTATGTACGCAAAGGAACCCTTGACATTTGAAACATCCAATAACTTGAACTCACTCGAATATATCAATTTCCTTTTTTTGTACCGGAGGCAAGGACTTGATAAGGAATCTGGGTATCAGCCTCTTCATGTGTTTGCACTTCCTCAAAATCATGTCCCTTGATGAAGGTATCGTATTATGATGCCTATTTTGTTATACCTGACAAATTGCCCTGAGCTTCCATCAATTGAAAAAAAAAAAAAAAATAGATGGAATTCAGAGAGTGGAAGGTATGTTCCCATCAGGTTTCTTGCCCTCCCTGCTGCAAAGGCAGTACTTGAGGGACGGTGCAGCTGCTCGAACAATAACCTGCCTTTCACTCTCCTCCCTGCAAATGTTATAGTGGAAACTGTCAACACTATTAGGGAGGACATGTATAGTAGTGAATTTCTTTGGGTACAATTGACCGTGAGCTCTTTAAAGGACAACTTTAGTTTTTTACAACAAGGGTTCATATTTTAGATTGTAATTAAAGAATATAAAAGATGAGTGTTAAAATGATTTCATTTACTTTTTTCTATTGTTTTAGAGATTCTTATTTCAGTGGTTGGGGGCAAGTGGTTGGGGGCAAGTGGCTAATTATGTCATTTTACACAGAATAAGCCCATTCCCAAGATACAACGCAACCTTTCATGGTTGGATGTGACTTATGGGGGCTAAAAGTGTTACTGTAAACAGCAATGAAGAAACTGCTGGCTTATTGTGTCTAAAAAGACATATTTAGCCACTTGTACGCATGCCCCCATGCGTACGCATGCCCCACATTTTAGCACGGTAAACGCGATAAAACAATAGAACGAAGCAAATTAAAACATTTTAACACTCACTTTTTCTTTTCTCTAATTACAATCTAAAATATGAACCCTTGTTGTAAGAGGATAGGGTGCGGGTTTTGGGGTGACGATAACAAAGATGTGTGTGTGTTGTGTTGTGTTGTCAGTGTGAGCGCAGTGCAATAAATGGTTAGATAATGAATGTTAGACTGCACGCCCAAAGTGAGAAGTTGCAATACCTTAATTCTTGCAATCCCTGCAGTAACACCTGTGAACCTGTCTGTCTAACACAAAAATGTTATAAATAATACTGAGAATACTAATAAAAACTGTTTCAAATGTAAAAAGAAAAAAAAACTTCCCCATCAAGATTCGGCAGGCCCCCTGTAGTAACTCTGAGGACCCCCTAGGGGTCCCGGACCCCCTGTGGAAGACCCCTCGGTATTTGCTACTACTCATTTTTGCTTTCAGAGCCCAGTTACAACAACTTTAATGCTTCAGTTATGATTTAATTTAACATTGCTCTGGAGCAGGAGCAAAGCGATTACTGAGATAGGCTCAGGGGTCTGTTTGGGGGATCCCAGGTGAGGAAAGACCCCAACTAAAAGTCAGAAAGGTTATTCTCGCTGCTTTAAAAGTGTAATAAATGAACTCAGGATGTTTTAAAACCTACAAAACAACTCTAATATTATGAAAATCGTACATTAACTGGCTGGCGTACTGTTCAGAGGCAGCCATCTTGGAAACATGGCAGCCATTTTGATTTTTCAGTGTCTAACGTGTTTTATCATAGGAACAACCCCTAAGGAGTACTTGTGAAAGGTTTTAGGTTTCTTTCCACTTGTGAAGTATTTTAGTGCAAAAATGCATTTATCTGCCCCGCTATGAGGGGAGGGGACTGGAGGATCGTTGGAAGCAGAAACTCTTCAACAGACAGACTCTTCAATCAGCACTGACAACAAGACATCGTTAATCAACCACCTTATGAAAATAACCATGGCCAGGCAACATGCTCAACTTGGTAATTATATTTAATCTACTGCTGCTCAATATATACGGTAAAATGAACATGTCGTCTTTTGTTTGTATTGTCCGTACACATGGTACAAAGTATGTGTTTTTAATTACTTGTTGCCTGGCTCCAGCCCATAGACCCACCCACTCTCTGAGCGGACAGGCTAAATTACTTGTACTGCATAGGATTTAAGGCTGGGCGATATCATGATATTAGTAAAAACTATCTACACATGTTTTGGCACAGTGAAAAACTAAAACCTTTCTGCTATTCGATTCACTTCTTTACAAAATCCGTAATGGAGACAGAATTTGATTTATCCCCATGTGTCTATCTATTAAATGAGTTGCCAGAGATCCGGGTGGATCTAAAACATATATATAGATTTCTAATTAAGAAGAGAGTGTTCAGACAGGCGATAAAGACAGTCGCATAGACTAAAGCTCCTACAAGGCCACTTGTGGTGAAGCACACTGCAGGGCCAAACGAACAACTAACTGAACAACTAAACGAACGGCTATCTATGTTGACAATAGATTAAATTACAAGGTTATTGAAAATATGTCTATTGCTGTGGAAGATGTGTGTGAATGTATATCAATAGAAATAATTATCGAAAAAAAGAAAAATGTCATAGTAAGCTGTGTGTATAGAGCTCCAGAAAACAACATTCTGCCCTTTAAGAGCTTTATGGAAGAGATGTTTGCAAAGACAGATAAAGCCTGCTATATTTGTGGGGACTATAATATAGATCTTTTGAACCCCAGACATAATATACAAATTGACGAATCAATGTTTGAATCAATGTCTTAATTCATGAACATGTAGGATAGGCATTCACAAGCTTTCAGCTTCAGCATATTCCTTTTGATCACCTGTAACGATGATTATATGAATGTATGACCTGTATGAAAATATGATGATCAAATAAACTAAACTAAACTAAACTAAACTAAAACTAAAATTACTAACGTATAATATTTTTTCCCAAACGTTGTACTTTGAAAAACATAAGCGAGGACAGATATTCCAAGACTTTTCCAAGAACCAAGATATTCCAAGACCCGACATATGGGGTCGTAGTACTAGTAAGACACCTGAGGGTGACATGCGACCTCAGGGTGACATGCGACCTCGCCCTTAGGGCGAGGTCACGTCAATTCTTGACCATCTGGCCAACCACAGCGTTTCTCTGACGATTCTAGTTGTTGTCATTCTGGGGGGAGTTTGTACATGTTTTTGTGAGGGTATCAACCCTAGGAGACACAGGGAGAACATGCAAACTCCACACAGAAAGGCCCTATCGCCCACACCCTAGGTGGGGTTGGCGATAGGGCCTTTCTGTGTGGAGTTTGCCTAAACATGGAGATGTGGTACAGAATGACTCATATATGGGCATAAAAAGTATGTCATGTGACATCACTTCCTGTACAGACAGTCAGACAGACAGCCATTGACTCCGGCCTAACAATGGCTACTGTCCATGACGGTAGTCCCATATGACATGATGGACTGGACTATCTCCATTTATAGTGTTCTCCACATCTCCATGTTTAGGCCAAACAGGTTTTCTCCATTTCTCCATTTATAGGTCCAAAAGCCCAACGTTGAGCTTGACAACGAAACGTTCTTAACACAGCCGCCCCCATATTTACTTTAGAAAATATGTTAAATTCTAAGAACGTTTCGAGTACCGGTTTGATACAAGAGCGAATAAGCGCTACACTTCTGGAATCCTGTGCGTCGACTTAAAGTCGGATGCAGGCCTAATAACTTTATCTGACGCCCGTTGCCACCTCCTATTTACATTTTCTTTTCTGAGACTGCCGACTGCACATTGTACATCATCCACCCTTTCTTCTCTCTCCTTTTGGTATCTTTATCCTCCTCCTCCTTTTTTTTCTTTTTTATTCTTCTCTTTTTTTGTCTTTCTTAGTCTTGTGTATCCTTCTCTTTTTTTTTGTCTTTCTTAGTCTTGTGTAGCCACCCCGTACAGGAAGTGACGTCACAACTCGCTGACATCACACTGACATCACTTCCTGTACAGAAGGAAGGTTACAGAAGGAAGGAAGGTCACTCAAGCGACAAGGTTTTTATAACATTGTTTGTGAACCCCTGATTTAGTCTAATTTCAATGTTCAACATCTGTTGTTCTCAGGGTCTGAAGTGAGACTGGTGTTGGTTGGTCAGGAGAAAGTGGGGAAGAGTTCATCAGGAAACACCATCATGGGAAGTAAAGTGTTTGACTGTAGTTTAGGTTTTGCACCAGTCACTCTGAAAAGTGAAAAGGCAGAAGGAGATGTGTTCAACAGGAGGGTAACAGTGGTGGACACCCCTGGACTGTGTAACAGTAAACTGTCAGAAGAACAGCAGAAAGCAGAGTTGGAAGCAGCCTTGTCGCTGAGCGCTCCAGGTCCACAACTCTTCCTCTATGTAGTCCAGCTGGGACGCTTCACTGAACAGGAATACAAGGCCATGGAGACACTGGAGAGAATCCTGTCATCTGACGTGCGTGCTTACACCATGATTCTCTTCACTTATGGAGACAGACTGGAAGACACAAGCATAGAGCAATTCATCAGAGAGGACGAGAACCTAAAGAAAATGGTAGACAAATATGGAGGGAAATATCATGTGTTCAACAACAAAGATACAGGAAACAGAGAGCAGGTCAGACAGCTCCTTGAAAAGGTTGATTCAGTCAGTGAGAGAGGATGCAGATGTTATGTAAGACCTCCTTCACGCTCACGCCATGAAGACTCAAATTGCTGCTTGTGTTGCTGATGATACAATAAGGTCACTTTTTTGCTGCATGCACTGAGACCAATGCAAACGACAGCCCCCTCCATCTTAGGCCTGGCCACAACGACCTTAGGCAGCCCTGACAGCCGGGAAACAAACCCTGGTCTCCCGCATGAAAAGCCAACATCTTATACAGTATAGACTAAAGGGGCAAATCATTGAAGGGTGGGGGGATATTGGGCTTTTAGGTCATCAGGCGGAGGTTCTGCGCCACTACTGCTACACATGGCCTGCTGCTGTGGTGTAAAGCAATAAGTAATATACTTCAGTGCAATTTTGGGGTATTTTTTTATTTTACTGGAATACTTCAACATTTCTGTACTTCTAGTTCTACGCCACTACATCTCAGAGACAAATAGACTTTAGTTACTAGTTGCTGTGTGTAGTTAGTTTGTAGATTTTGATTATTACAAAACATACATTACCCACTTACAGTATGTACATTTTGTCCATTTGAAAAAAGCTGATCTACAATCTCTCGCATCGTGATGGGTCACATTGTGAGCTTGTTCCGGTCTTTTACGGTCACACCGCACTTATATTATGCATATACATACTATACATTGGACATTATGGCATCATTCATTCTTCTCATTCATAGCTATTTCTGTTATCATTTATGTTCATGTTATTTTAATTTTCATTTAATTGTATCTTCCATGCACGGTAGTTTTAGTTCGGTTGTCATGATTATGGTGTGATCAAATAAATGATTTCTCTTCATCTAAAGTCGTAGTCGTGTCATGTTTTAGTTGAATTTCTAACTCAGAAAGCAAAGGCATGTCAAAGACTTCTCCTTCAGATTGCAGTATAAATATGAAGAAAAAAAATACTAATGATTATTTAATAGATGGTATATTATCTTTAATAATTAAGGGTTATTAATACAAGCTAATACTTTCTTTTTCACATACGCTGATATACGCATGGTGCGCTCTGATTTCAATTGTATTATTGATTTTAGATTTTTCATTATTCTAAAATGTTAATTATTAATTCAATACTTAACTATTCAAAATGTATCTCTTATTTATACTACAGTAGATTTGATTTGATTTGGTTTACAGTTTCATGACAGTGACAGTATGAGCTGCATTCTAATGTCGACCAGATTGACAGCGAGTTCAGAAATGCCGATTCAATATCCACTGAATCTGCTACTCGTCGAAGCCGCAGTGTCACACATTTTGCTTTCGTATATCAGTCTCTGTAGATCACATTAATTCTCATTCATTTTTAATTTTAAATTAAAGAATTCTGCACAAATGCATGTACTTTAGATTTGTAATTCTTCACATTAATATAGAGACATAAATATGCATTATGTGCATGTGTGACAAGTTGTCCCCATCACAGGGTAAGTTGTCATAATAGTTTAAAAAAAAGTCACGTTTATAATTAGACAGATGTTCTAAATACCTGGGTTTCATCAGTGTCAGTGCATGAAAAACAGGAACATCCTAAGCTAGTAATGAAAAAAAAAAAGAAAGACAAACACACAGTCTACCATGAGCAAGTTTATACAGATCCAAATGAACTCTAACATGAAGATTTAAACTAGAAAAACTGTGATTGTTAGGTATTTTGTTATGATTAATATCATCCTTTATCAATTCATATTGATTGTTAGATATGAATTATGATACATAATTATATGATTCATTTATTAGGTTATATTATGTGAACTACTGTCTGAACCTACAGTATACTGTAGGTCATTGTTACCCTGATGTACTGTAGGTTCTGGCTAGTGGAAATATGCAGAGAGCCACCCTACGTGTCTCTGTCTTCTTGTTATGATATGGGAATGAATGAATGAGTCCCACGATCAAACTGTCATACCGGTATGCTGTATTCTTTATAAGCTGTATGTCAACCTCCATTTTGGGAAGAGAGAATTTAGCCAGCTGCCGCTAGGATGGTATACTCACTGTTTTGTCTGACTCTCTTCAAATACAACAACTAAGATATAGTCCTTGGCTGTCTGAGTCTTATTTTGGTTATGGATTTATCCATATCCATATTGATTTAAGTTATTATTAATTTTTTGATCCCTGGAGCACAGCTCTCTGCCATTTCAGGTGTGGGCCAGCAATGGTAGAAATTCGCCAATCAGGATGGAATATGAAAAATCGGACAGATCTGTCTTGATCGCACTACTATAAGATAATGTGTACCGATTTGTATAGCACCTTTCTCGAAAGCACAATATACTCACACTCACTTTCACACACCGGTGAAGGAAACCATGCAAGGCATCAACCTGCTCATTTGGAGTCATTAGGAGTTCATGTCTTGCTCAAGGATACTTGAAGCAGGAACCTTTCGATACACAAGTGGCCGCCCTACCACCTAAGCTACTGCCCCCTAATGTGCCATTAGTGTCTATGCCAATGTGCTAGACATTTTTTAAATGTTAGTATCTCAAATTAATTAATTCAATGTCACACACACACACACACACACACACACACGTGTGTGCGCGCGCACGCACGCACGCACGCACGCACGCACGCACGCACGCACGCACGCACGCACGCACGCACGCACACACACACACACACACACACACACACACACACACACACACACGTCAAACATGTCTATAAAGGCCAGTAGGGATACAAGTTCAGACTTAGACCAATGTCCACATTGTGTTGCGCTAACCTGTGACCTGTTTTACATTTCATTAGAAGTAATGATAATGTTGTAGATCAATATTCCTACTCTGACAGTTGATCAATAAGCCCCCTGAATTTCATGTTTTAAGATCCCTTTCTTTTTAATTAATATTTTTTATCCCGCAATTTTGTAACCCATTTTCACCCAGTGCCAATTGCCTATGTAATCCTGGGCTCTGCTCTCCCTCTGCCGCGCCTGGGGACCTCATCTTCCTTCTATGCATGAGTAGTCCAAGTTGCTTCTTTTCACCTGACAGTGGGGATTTCCCGGGTTTGGACATAGCGCGTGGAAGGAACACGTTATTCCTTTCCCCTCCATCAGGCACCCTGGCTGGCCAGGGGAAGTTTCAAGATCCCTTTCATGTTTTGTTTGCATAATAGGAGTGACAGGGTGTACATGCACTACTGTCACCTTGCACAATCTTTTATTAAACATTTTGCCAGGCTGTTTGTAGATTTCTCATCATCTTTCAACGCTATTCAACCTCGCCTGTCTCTGTAAACAACTTTGTTGTTGACTGTAGTTGTGTTGTGTTCTCCAATAGAAGACTGTGAGGGGGGATGAGAGCATGTTAAGTGAGCTCTGTTCATCTACTGCTTCTCACCAGGGTTTTGATCTATAATTACTCATTTAAATTCTGTACATACAGATAAATGTCGGACAGTTTGATAACCGATATATTCTGAAGATTGACAATTGACGGCCATGACAATGAATTGTTCATGGCCCTGTGGTTTATTATTTTTAATTATTTTCAAATGCTCCCTCAATTACAAAAGGTCTCAGAAATGCCAGTCAGCAGCCATTCAAGAGGGGGGAGAAAGAAAGAAAGACTAGATAATACATTATTATGTTTCAGATTGTTTGTCATGCTGTTTCCATTGCTGACCTGCATCATTCAGTGTCGCAGTAATCAGGTCCAGTCAGTCAACTCCTGTCTTATGAACCAAAGCACATGCTTGCACACATGCAGACCAGGAGATGTTAAAGGTGGTCATTATGTGCCATTTGCAATTAGATTATTTCAATCATGATGTCGTCGGTGATGTAAAAAAAAAAGAAAAACAGTGCCTTTGATATGTGTAGTGTCTGTGATTTTGCGAACCGATATTGTGAACTGCTTTATTACATGTATGCCATAAAAGGAGGGCTGTGCACTGTACACCCCAATGTCACTTTTTAATCTTAATGTCACTTTTAAAAGGCAGAGGCCGAAACACTTCTCAATAAAATAATAATGTGCATCTGATGTGCATTTCACTATACTGTGGTATCTTGAATTAGTTCTGCACCACACCTGCTTGTTTCTTAGACCCCTGACCAGTGTTTGTGGTGCGGATCTGAGCAACGTTGCGCTTTGATGGTCCACAGGTTAGGTTTGTGACGTCCACTACCACCGCCGACCCACATTCCACTCCAGAAGAAGAGTATTACTTTTTGGAAATTCAAGTGTGGTCCGACAATGAAACAATTTTACGTGAATGGTAGGCTACATAAGTGAGTGACCACAGTGAAGAATGGTGCAAGAAAAAAGCTAAGACAGATGACATAATTATGTTATCTGTTGACAAGGAACTGTCAAACCATCAAACCTGCCTGTCGTGTCATGCCCTTCATTAATCACTCATCATGTACGATCTGTTTAGACTCTCACGTGCTCTCTATCGCCATTCCTTACATAACACCTGCATGATCTTAAGAGTTTCTCATCATCATAGAATTCCTCATAACCTTAATGGACACCACAAGTATTGAAGCTGACAAACAAAAACTAGTTTAGCCGGTAGAACTTAATCTCCTCGTGTCCTCAAGTAACACTGTCTCCTGAAAAGCCACCAATAACCATATGACCTATAATGGAGTGTTGTGTGGGCGGCCTGCTGCGTCTCAGTGGTTCTTGACATCTGTGGGGGACACTTTGGTCTTTGATATTTTGTATTTCTATTTTTCTATTGATTACTCACTCCATGGAGACTTGAGTTCAACAATCTTGTATTTGTCGCATTCCGAAGACAAACATTTTTTTATAGTAAATTGATTCCGGATGGGGAGTCTTGGGGACCCACATGCATTTTACCAATTTGTATTCTATTTGATTACATTTTCATTGTTGATTAGTCACCTTTAAATTAGGTACAGCTTGTAAGGGTCGGGCATTCATGAGCAACACAGCAAAATGTATGGGTAGCGGTGTAGCGCCCCAACATTAGTTTTCCAAACTTGATTGAGTGATTGATTATTAGCAGTTTGAAAAAAAGAAAAAGGAAAGTATAGTGATATGTAGCCTATGTATGTATGTATGTATGTATGTATGTATGTATGTATGTATGTATGTACGTATGTACGTATGTACGTATGTGTGTACAAACAATATTCCCCTGCACTATTGTTCTTTTGGCATTCACTCATTTTGAGCGTAAAGCGCTGGCAGGTGTGTGCCAGTCACATGTTGGCTTGGGTGCGGTTAATGGAAGAAAACAAACACTCTGCCCAGTTATATTATGTGCTACAGTAGATTAGGTTTGAATGGTGGATTCTTGGGGTATGGAACCGTCTAATCTAGGAGATTGAGTTGATTGGCTCAAACCTTCACTAACAAGTTCTCTATAATTACTCATTTAAACCACTGGGCTGGGATACTAGCTAGACACAAGAATGCATTTAACAGAACTGGAATGGATAGCTATAGCTACAGTAATATCATAGCTATAGCTCCACTTACTTTTTTCTCTTTAAAACTACCATAAAAATCACACCCGTGTGAAGTGGAGCTGTGTGTGTGTGTGTGTGTGTGTGTGTGTGTGTGTGTGTGTGTGTGTGTGTGTGTGTGTGTGTGTGTGTGTGTGTGTGTGTGTGTGTGGATCATGTGTACCGATTTTTGTGACATTTGAAGAAAATATGTAGGAAAAGGAGCAAAAAGTGTGTTTTGGAGAAAATTCAAGATGGCGGAAAATCTATCATGGCGCAAATGGGCGTGGCCTATATGGGGAGATGCGTCATGACCCAAGGAATCCAGGGAAAAAATATTTTTAATTTTCCGACCTACGGTTCAAGAGTTACAGGCCAAAACGTAAAGTGGGGTGTTATGGCGCCACCATGCGGCCAAATGACACAATTATTTTTTATTTAATCCTTGAAATCATTATGAACCTCCTCTCCAAGTCTTGAAACTCTAGCCCCTATGGTTTGCGAGAGACAAATAATTGAATGTGAGTTTTTGCGATTCCCATTATAAGTCAATGGGGAAAATTAATTCACTAATAAATTAATATCAATTAAACTATTGAACCTTTCTCTTAGCAAGTTACTAGCCCACGATTCCCGAGTAAGCCTGTCGATTTGACATATGGCGCGAGTGTGTGGTGGCAAAACTGTGGGACTAGTAGCGTGCCGAAGTTTAGGAAGTTCAGGCTACATACACACAGACACACACACAGACAGACCCACACGGCCACGTATAGGGAGCCTGTGCTTCACACAGCTCCAAAAACACAAAAACCTGGTTAATCAGGTTAAATATGCATGATACAAAAATGTACATAGCAGAATTTATTTTAATAGTGTTTGTCCTGTCATTTCCACCCATTTGTCAAATAATATGACACATGAGCAGAAAGAAAAAAGACAAAATATTATAAAAGGGTTTACCAAACTTTTCTCAGTTGATCCTTATGTACTTTTTCCTGTATAATCCATTTCTGAAAAGTATATTGCCTGCCTGCCTGTCTGCCTGCCTGCGTGTTTGTGCGTGCGTGCATGTTGTGCTGGGAAGTCTCAGAAGCTGTCCAGAATGCTACCAGCCTCACCTGAGGTGTTCTACTGCCCACTGCACTCACCTGACACAAAGTCCTGGATGAAGAAGTGAACTTCTCCCTCACTTACCAAGGACCCCAGAGGCTCTGATTTAGTCAAATATGCTAATTATCTAATTAATTATGCACAATTACAACAGTATACTTTGCAGAAATGGATTCTACAGGGAAGAATACATAGGAATCGATTGAGAAAAGTTTGGTACACCCTTTAATCAGGTTTTTACAGCTTTCTCCCTGTCTATCATGTTGGGGTAATGCGAGATAGTGTGTTATATTTCTTTTAGTGCTGTTCAACGATTAAATATTTTAATCGAATAAGTGATCAGCTTTTATCGGTTCACAATGTAACTTAGAGGTCTTTCGTGGCCCTATTAACTTGGGAGTGGAACAATATGCTGGCTTTATGCGAAAGTATGTTAATCTTTTATTCAAAATCAATTAAAAACCCAAATAAATCATAATGGTATTGCATTAAACAGACTGCAGCTGATGTGTATAAGGATATGCTAAATGTACTTAATCTGATTACTGTTGTGTCCACCTTTATGCTTTAATTATATTTTATATCAACAGGGATGGACCTTGTAGCCAAAATAGCAATATTGTAGCCAATGTTTGACCATTTTAGTTAATTACTTGTGAGACAATTAGAGATATTAATAAAATAATTAAATTGTCACTTTATAAATGTGCAGATACCTTGTATATGTATGTTGGTTTGTTCACTCTTGAGTGAGAAAACAAAATTGCACATTAAGCTAATCATCTGGAGACCTCCCCAAATAATAGTTGAGATAATAATGTTGAGAAACAGTGTCCAAAGGCCAAATGGCTATATAAAATTGCAATTAAAATAATTAATCGCGATTAACATAAAGGTGAGTTAATCGCGATTAATTTAGTTAACTTGCACAGCACTAATTTCTTTATTCTTTTCTTTTTTGAATGATTTTCTTTGTAGCATAATACTGTTGTGTTGCATCAGGATAAACATGAAACGAAAGTAGTTGTGACATTGCATGCCATGCCATGCCATGACAGTCATTTTAATCAGTGTTCAAGTTTCTTCCTCCGATGTTCCATTACTTAACTAGAATGGAATCACAATAATGTTCCAAGCCTTTCTCATCAACAGAATACCTGTCCTTAATGAAAACCACAAATAGCTTCCTTGCCAAAACGAAAACTAGTTTAGCTGGTAGAATCAGATCTCCTCCTGTCCTCAAGTAACACTCTCTTCAAAGCCAGCAGTCTCTAGTCTATACTGTCACTCTGAAAAGAATTGTGCTAAATGTCACTAACGCTAAAGGTTATTGTTTTATTCATCTTATTTCAAATAACACAACACAACACTAGAACAAAAAAAGAAGACCAAGCAGCTTCCTTCTTTATTTGATATAGATTTTATTTTTCATTTTCATAGTTACAGCAGTTAGCAGTATGGAGTCAGAAATGGTGTACTTGCCATTAAAATAAATAAATAATAATAATAAAAAAGCAATACTGTGATAACCTTTGGGTTTCTGGTGTCATCTAGCCGATCTAGGCAAAGACCTCCCCTATCGGTACTCCCATTTCCATTTCTGGAACAGTTGTGCATGTGTGTGTGTGTGTGTGTGTGTGTGTGTGTGTGTGTGTGTGTGTGTGTGTGTGTGTGTGTGTGTGTGTGTGTGTGTGTGGAATAAAGAGTGAGATTTGTGCAACGTGCACAATATAATGAACTTCCAACCCTGCAAACAGCTTTGCATATAACATTCATTAATCATATGCTGTGCCACACCTCATCTTCAGCCTATAGACACGGTAAAACGTATAAACATCTGCTTTCAATATTGTTATAGTTTTGGAAAGATTACATACACAAGACAAACACTATAAACAACAAGCCAGCAACCATTTGTTTCATCATTTGCAATAAAAATATTAGCAGTCATGTATAATCCAAAAATACAGTTAGACTATACACATTCTCATAATCTGTCACTCCCATTACACTTTTCTTCATTTAAAAGCCTTGCAATTGGTGACCATGCACTGGCAACACTGTAGCACAATCGTACCTGTCCCTGCAGCTGTTTGAACTCTGCTTCCAGGTCAAGCAATATTCTCCTTCAGCTGTGATTGGACCTCCTCTGACTCCTCCAGCGAGGGACAGGTGTCCTCCTGAACACTCAGCATGGACACCTGGGGAACACAACGCCAAGAAACAAACGCTTCCTCAGTCGCCATAATTTGATGATTTTGTATTTGTCGCATTCCTAAGACAAAAAAAATGATTATAGTAAATTTACCCTCATTGATTCTGGATGGGGACACGAATGCATTTGGGTCCCCATCCGGAATCAATGGGGGTAAATTCATTGTACTCACATTTTTGTCTTAGGAATGCGACAAAACAACTAAAATATTTTTGAACTCAAGTTTTCATGGCGTGAGTAATCAATAGAAAAAAAAGTCATTTTGGGGTGAACTACTCCTTTAAATTACAGAGGTAACCCCCTAACCTGGGGCAAGTTGAGCCACATGACCACTTTTTTATGGCCCTTTGTCATAGATGCATAATTTCAAATGATAGAAGACATCATGAAATATGAATATAAATGTTTTGATTCAATGTGTGACCACCTTTATTGCAGAACAGACAAGAGAGCTGATGGTAAATTCCTTTTCAACTTCCGTCATTCCGTCACATATTTACGTACGCACGTATGCATGCACAATTTCAAAAGTGCAGTAGGGTCATGTCATATGGCTTTGTATTTATATTGTAATAATCTTCCTTGTAGCATGAAACTAGCGTGATGCATCAGGACAAAACATCTAGGTGTGACACTGCATTCCTTCAAATCCTGCCATGCTCTTAATGATCTAATCACTCATTATGTACTGCATCTCTTTTGTCTGTCAGGTTTATTCCTGCACGGCACGCACACCTTACAACACACCTGCACATGGAATCGCAACAATGTCAAAAGCCTTTCCCATGAACATCCTTAAAGGGCTATTTCATTTTCAAATAAAATAAACATTAAAAAATACAATAAAAAAGTAGTAATCCTTGAGGTTTTGGCTTGTAAATGTGCATGACTATGCAAACTTTATAACTGCAGTTGTCTTAGCAAAAGTTTGAGATGTACAGACCTCTCCAAACTCCAGGACTATACAAACCATGTACCCGAGGAAGATTCAATTCTTACAATTGAACAGGACTGTTCTGATGAGGAAGAGATTGTGTAGTTCAAACCAACCGTATGGTAGTTCATCAAAATGACATATTCTTGGAATATTAAGACTGATGTAACATTTGTGATTATTGTGATAAAAATTTTACTTCCTCATAAATCAACTCAGCAACCCAGAAAACATACATTGATAGCAGAATCATCCAAATCTCTTAGTTGCTGAGTCATGTAATTCACTATATATCACTTTTAACAGATATATAGCCTGCTCTCCCTCAGGCTGTCAGGGATGCTGACTCCCTAGACATTTTTAAATCTAAGTTAAAAACTCATCTTTTTTGCCTGCACTACGGTTTGCCATAATCTATGAACATTGCCATGACCATATCCTATTACCCCATGGTTTTTAACATTGTGTTGCTATATTCTATATATAATCTTTTTGCCCTGTTTTTGTTGTTTTCAAAATTGAATGTTTTGTTGTTGTTGTTTTCACATTTGACTGTTTTTATTTTCCTTGAAATTGTGTGTTGTATTGCCCTGTTGTGAAGTGCACAGAGGCCCCTCGGGGTGATTTTGTACTATAAATAAAAATAAACTGAAACTGAAACTGATATATAAGGGCCGAAAACAAGTAATCAGCTTCTACTTTGACTTGCTATCATATCATTTAATAAACTACAGACAGCAATACAAAAATCACATGCAACCTTTGCCACCTCTAATCGTACCGATATCCAAATATGAGGGGTCTGTGCGTACGTACGCACGTACGCGCATAGGCAAGCACACACGCACATACCAACCCAATCGGGCATTGTATATATTTCAATAATCTTCCTTGTAGCATGAAACTAGCGTGATGCATCAGGACACATCTACCTAGGTGTGACACTGCATTCCTTCAAATCCTGCCATGCTCTTAATGATCTTGATTAGATTCTAATCACTCATCATGTACTGCATCTGTTTTGTCAGTCAGCTTTCTTCCTGCACGCACACCTTACCTTGTTTTTCATGGAAACCACAACTATTAAAGATACCTTGCCAGAAAACTAGAACTGGTAGAACTTGATCTCCTCCTGTCCTCAAGTAACACTGTCCTCAGCCAGTATGTTTAATGACAGTACTTTGGGAATTCCATTATTCGTGTATCTGTTTTGACTGTCAGGTTTAGCACACCTTATAATACACCTGCACATGGAATCACAACAATGTCCAAAGCCTTTCTCATCAACATCCTTGTAGGACAATTGTTCACCTTAAAAGGGATATTTCATTTTCAAATAAAATAAACATTAAAAAGAGAATAAATGAGGGGAAAAAGTAGTAGTCCTTGAGTTTTTGGTGTGTAAATGTGACTATGCAAGCTTTATAACTGCAGTTGTCTCCAGAACTGTATACAAACCAAGTACCCGAAGAAGATTCAATTCCTACAGTTGAACAGGACAGTTCTGATGAGTAAGAGATTGTGTAGTTCATAATACAGTACGGTAGTTCACCAAAATGGCATAATATCATTTCTCACATGGCCCTCTTCTCGCGCCACCATGAGGCAGATTCTTGCAAGACACATTTTTGGACACTGCTCCTACAAATGTTGCTCTAAAATCACACAAACCGATACACAGTATCTCTACAGTCAAGTCATCAAAATGCGTCTGTCCCATCTAGCGCCACCATCTGGCCGATTTTTGAAAAACACATTTTGGACACTGCTCCTACAGATTTTGCCCTAAAATCACGCAAAGCAGTACACAGTATATACAGTCATGTCATCAACATGGATCTGTCCCATTTCCCATATTACCTCCTGATTGGCTACCATTGCCTTCCAAAATTTGTGTATATGCGACCTGACGGTCGCTTATCTCCCGATTTAGGGAGTCTTACTGGTATGTAACATTTAGTTTTATTGACTTCTGTCTGAAATAATAGTATATTACCTTATTACCTTGTATGATCCATCAATGTTATTAATTATTATAAGATGATGACAACTGTTTTATTGAGTAAATCACTACTTGGGACTTGGCACCAGCGCTGCATTTGATAACTTCTCCGGGCAAAGGAAGCATACTGGTTTGGGGCTCGTATATTACAAATTTATTATCACATTATCTCACATTATCCCCTGGACTGCCGTCATTGCACCCACTTTGAAAACCCGTGAAGATTCTGGCTTAATATTGATGACATCGTGGATCTCCATATGGGCATAAAAGGGACATGACATGAGAGACAATGTTGCAATTTCACATGTGGACCTGGAGCGCTCAGGCCAGGCTACTTCCAACTCTGCTTCCTGCTGTTCTTCTGACAGTTTACTGTTACACAGTCCAGGGGTGTCCACCACTGTTACCCTCCTGTTGAACACATCTCCTTCTGCCTTTTCACTTTTCAGAGTGACTGGAGCAAAACCTAAACTACAGTCAAACTCTCCAGACCTACCAACACCACTCTCAGCTAAGACCCTGAAAATAACAGAGGTTATTAAATTAGACTAGATTCCATATAAACGTATCATGTAAACAAACAGAAAAACATATATTTAGAAAAATATATTATTAGAAGATGCATTTACAGTAAATGAAACACCATACTCTTTGACAAGCTGCACAGCAAAACACATGGGCTTGACACATACAGCATTATGTTCAATCGTGTTTATTAGAATAGAGAGAATAATATATTATTACAGATATTAATATGAGATCAATTGTGATGAAACACCAATCTTTAAAAGGCTGCACAACAAAATGTAAAAAAAAATAGAATGAATTAATAATGAATTATATTCAGATTACCATTATACACAGGGTATTATTGAATCAAATTTAGGCAAAGGTTAAATAAAAAAAGACACGTATTTAGACAGATTTGACGTCACATTTATGGTAAAAACGTGGACATTTTTGGATCATATCCTTCACTGGTGTAATCACCCTAAACTAATGATCAGAGACAAACTTCAATATCACTGCACTTTGCATTTGTCTGGAACCTTAAGCTTAGCTGTAACTCCAGCTGTCAATCCTGCTGCTGCACTGCCACCAGCACCTGCTAGAGCTAAAGCTCCTGCTATAGGAGCTGCAGCTAGAACAATTGGTGCTGCAAGAAACGCAACGGCACCTACAGCCCCAGCTGTAATCAAACCTACAGTTGCACCCACAGCTGCCCACACGAAAGGGTATTTCTTAATGAAGGTATTATTTTTCTCCGCTATTTTTCTTGCTTCTCGCACGGTCAGATGAGGATATTTTTTCAGAATCTCTTTTATTTCTCTTCTTATGGATTTCTCAGCCAGTTGGAACAGCTCGTTGGTGTAGTGGCTTCCTCCATTTACCTCCATCATTTTCTTGACTTTCTGTAGTAGTTCCAAGACTTGAGGGGAGGGATCTTTGCTTTTGTTGTTAAAAACATGATATCCTCCTTTGCATTGTTTAACAAAATTGTTAAGATGTTCATGATCCCTGAAGAATTCCTCTATGGAGCGTCCTTCTTCTTCCAGTTCATCGCCCTTGGTGAACACGACCATTGTATAACATCCTGCCTCTTCTCCAAAGGTGGTCTGGATGATTTGTACCGTGTCTAATTCCTCTTGTGTAAATCTTCCTGCTTGGATCACAACCAGGAACACATGTGGACCAGGAGACGACAAACAGATGCATTTCTTAATCTCCTTAACTATTTCTTCTTCATTTCGCTTTGTGTCAAACAAACCCGGAGTATCAACAATGGACAGTGATTGTCCGCCAAACTCTCCTTCTTTTTTTGAACATTCCGCTGTCACAGAGGAAGAGGATAGCTTGGCCTGAAATGACTTTGTTCCTAAGATGGTGTTACCAGTAGCACTCTTCCCAACTCCAGTCTTTCCAACAAGAACAATCCGTAGTTCATCTTCTTTCTTTATTTGCTCTGTTGAGAGAGTTTTACAAGGATGTTATTTATATTAGGCGTTTCAGTTCCATCACCTTTCATCTACCATGGGCACAATCCACTTGTTGGTTAAATTTAGATATGAGCTTAATTAATTGCATGCAGTTAAAGTGGTGTAAAGTGGTGCAGTGAGTCCTTAGTGAGTTCCCTGTATTTCCTCTTGCAGCTATAGTGTATTAATGTTTGCAGCCTGTCTTTCACGGGAAATATCTCCATTCTGAAGAATCTTGTTCTCAATACACTGAAGGACCTTTGACCCACACTCAGAAGGACAACTGCATCGAAGGTCTGGAAATATTGTGTTAGACCGCTGACCTCAGAATGGGCTTCATTTGTCAGATTGCATGATATTAAAACACATTCCAGTGCCTCAATGATAGAGGGCAAGCATGTAGCCACAACTTAACAGCAGCAATGTGGGCACCCCATCGAGTCTCAGAGAGGGAATGGAGAGAGCACCCCGTCTTTCTCTTCAATATTGCCCATCGCTCTGGGCTAGCGCTGAAGAAGTTGTATAGTCAATTAACACAACCAAAAAAAAATTGAGACTTCAGAACATGATCCAGCTGCATATACACCCACCAGATTGAGGATAGGGGAAGCGTACAGGGCGAGTACGTAGCAAGAGGATTGGCTTTTGAAATCTGAGCTTGAACTCCTTTCACCTTTCCTGACTTGGCCCCGCTGTTATAACCTTGACCTCTACAGTCCTCCAATTGTATGCCATTCTCTTGCAATGATACTTGAATCATTTCTGAAATATCCTTGCCTGACTTTTTGTTAATGTCTGTGAATTGAATGAACCTCTCGGTTATTCAAACACCACTGTCAACACCACTGTCTTCGTCTTCTTCTACATAATTATCTTACCAATATCACATTCTGTTCAGTGTGAGAGATGTCTGGTGGTGTTGCGTTACATATTACAGAGTAATAGATTGCATGTTCTTTTTCTGCCAGAATTTAGTTTAGCACTCTTTTTCCACAGAGATCATTGAACTCATTCTGCGTGCTAGCACTGAGATAATGAGTTAACCATTTCCCTTTCTTAATTTGCCTTGCTCGTGCAAAATGGGATTATAATGCACCAACAGCTCAAGAGAGCTTGTTTTGCTCGTAAGAAAACAGAATGCATGGAATGCAGTACAGAGCCTTTGCACTTGCACTACATGAGCCAGTCTCTTTTAGTTTTCTCACGGCCATTGGCTGACTTCTAGATATTTTGGGAATGGTTTGCCTTCCTTATCTTTGAGTGCAATACATACTGTATTAGCCAATCTGAAAACAATAGTATCTCTCTGTTTATTTGTAAGATTATCTGGCCATAGTCCTGGGTCCTCTGCTAAATGCTGTTCTGGATTGACCTCTTCTGCCCTCTGCTCATCCTTCTCACTACCCCAGAAGCAATAATAGACTAATATTAGAACACACACACAGTCTTGTTCCAATAAAGCAGTGGTGGAAAAAATACTCAGATGTTTTACTTAAGTAAAAGTATCAATACAGCAAAAATACTAATAATACTCTTAGGGTGCCCACACACCAAAATACCTATGAGAGTGGAATCCGCATTCCGCCAATGCATTTCAATGAGAAGGGAGCGTTTTTTGCAGAAATCCTCTGCTGGCATGAAACCGTTTCACTCTCATTGAAATGCATTGGCGGAACGCAGATTCCACTCTCATAGGTACTTTGGTGTGAGGGCACCCTTACAACTAAAAGTCTGTCATTCAAAATGTACTTGGGTAAAAGTACGAAAGTATTGGGATCAAAATATACTTAAACCAAAAGTAAAAGTACAAAATGCCTAGGTATAAAATAGGGCTTGAAGGAGTAGTTCACCCCCAAAATGACTTTTTTTCTATTGATTAGTCACGCCACGGAGACTAGAGTCTCCGTGGCGTTATCAATGTGTTTTGCTTTTGCTCTAGTGAATGAATGCAATAGGACCTGAATGGAAACAAGACCACATGGTCTTTCTTCAGTGAAATATCCTTTTTGGCCCAAAGTGCTTTGTACTGTATGCATCTTTTTATGTCTAAATAAATAAATCAATCAATCAATCAATCAAAGAGTTCAATAATATTTTTAGTTTTTTGTCGCAGACAAAGATGTGATAACAATAAATTTACCCCCATTCGTTCCGGATGGGGACCCATTTCAATGGGGGTAAATTTACTCGAATCAAATTTTTGTCTTAGGAATGTGACAAAAAATTATAGTTGAACTCTACTCTCCATGGCATGAGTAATCAATAGAAAAAAAATAATTTTGTGGGTGAACTACTCCTTTAAGTGGATTAATGTATGTTTTATAATAAAATCATTTAAATCTGCAAAGTAACTAGTAACTGAAGTTTTCAAATAATTGTAGTGGAGTAAAAGTACAATATTTGCCTCAGAGATGTAGTGGAGTAGAAGTAAAAGTAATGAAAAACTGTAATTACTCAAGTAAATATCTCAAAACTGTACTTATGTACAGTACTTAAGTAAATGTACTTAATTACTTTACACCACTGCAATAAAGAAATGTACATTTTACTTTTTGAAACTTGAAAACAGGTCAAAAATGACCCTAACATATTGGAAAGGTAGAAGCTAAACACAATAAAACAAAGGTTGCTTGGAATAACTTTACATTGCCACTATATGAGCTCACCTCCCATGTCTTCTTCACTGTCATCATCAGGGGGACCCGCTGCAGCTCCACTGTCTGTGGTCGTTTCTGAAACGGAAGAGGGCCATGTGTTTCATGATGCTTAGGTGGTTGTTTTGTTCATTTATTACCATGTTGATGTTTTTACCTCATCTGATCTTTGGTTGAAAGAAGGCAGTCCAAAAATCATGTTCACTTTATGTCAAAGTGTAACACCACATTTGTTTGTTTACAGTGGTCAGAACATGATGTTTTGTGAGCTTGTAGATCGGCTATTTTTGATGCACCGGCGCTGTCATACGACGGTATAAATTTGCCAAGAGTCACTCACTGTCTGCTAACCTGATTTTTGGGGGAAGAAACTAGTTAGGAGCTGTTTCCCCTTGCCCTGTTTCTCTCTCTTTGCTCTGCCTGATTTAACTTTTTAAGACCACGGCACAATTCTTTTCTACTCGGTCCAAGTCTCTTAGGAGAGCTGTGGGAAGTTCAGAAATCCATCGTCTTGTGACATCATCATTTAAAAAAAAAAAAATCTATATATTTTTTATTATAGCGAGAACAATGGCTTCCACTTTAACATTGCAACTTTTCAGGAGTATAAAGCCTGCATTTTCTATTAGCTTGGATTCCCAATCGATGCTGTCACAATACGATGGGTTTCTGACCTGCCCACAACCCACCTCTGATGGAAAAAAAGAAGCAATTTTTAGTGAGGACCAAATATATGAAGATAGGTTGAAAAGTGGTGAAGTACTCCTTTAAGTTTTGCAACTGCAAACGAAACGCTGTCCTGACGCAGCCGCTTAAAGCCTATGGTAGACAAGTAATTGGAGCCATGTATCTTTAACTCTGTTTTAGCATTACTACCGGTATATGCAAAGGTACAGGATAACTGAGACAGGAATGATATCAATTGTGTATGACAGGGCTTACATACAGTAGAATTCAAACAGCTTAATAACAATAAAATAATAGATATCATTTCTGTGTAGTATAGAGACCTTTCCAACAAAATATATTCATATTTATATTATGATGCTGTTGATTACAGTAGATTTCTTACCATCTTTGCTGGCCGTGGACCCCATGGTTATCTTGGTACAGTATAGTTGATTAGTTGATTAAGGTGTCTTGTCAGTTCTTATGTCTTGCTGTTGTAGAGTTAGTTGAACTTCTTCCTCACTACTTTATAGAGTAGGCTACTGTACAACCAGTCTCCTCCCCTCGACACACCATCTGTCAACATGTAATGAAGAGGTTCCATCGTACTACCCTATTCCCCAACTTCTGTAAACTTGACTAAGTTAGCAATGCTCCAACAATTTGAGGCAATAATTTACATCAAAAGTTGTAATGTGTTCAGAACTAAAACATTTGTTGTGAATAGTTCTTGTTTGAATTGATTAAATTAAATGTATTGATTAAATAACTCAAATATTCTCGTTAATAGTTTTCTATTGGTGTTAACTTGAATCAATTAGTTATCTAAACTATACAAATATTGATCAATCAGTTATCTCAACTATAGAAATATATTCAACTACAACCCAATAAAATAGTTATTTAAACCAAACAATTATAAGTACAAAAACAGACTAATTCATGTTCCATGAAACTCAATATTTATTAACATGTTCAAGTTTACAGTTTAATTGCTTGACATGCTTCAGATGTTACGGTTGCTGCAGGTATCCAACAATGTTTTCAAAACGGCATGGTACCTTTGCACCATTAATATAACTTTGCATTGTCCAACAACCATCGCCTTTTGAACTCAGATTAGGAAATAAATCCTTCCAGGATTAAGGATATGGATAGACAAAATGGAATGCCAAACCAGGGTCCTAGAAGGGCACTGCGTTTTTCATTTTGGCATCTATCTCTCCATAAAATGCTCTGTATTGGCCCGCTGCGCTCAGGCGTCTTGATGCACTGGTTCGTTTCAAGTTACTATAAAGTTGTGATTTATGAAACCATGAAAATGTGGGTTTTTAACATTAACAAATTACAAATTGCTGACAGCACTCAGTATATTTAATTTAGAGGAAAATTGTATCATATCTCATATTATTTTCACTTCTTAAATCCCCATCATTATATTCAATCAAACCTAGTCTACTACAATTTATGTGGCATGAATTGGTTTAGTTATTCTACCCACTAACCAACACTCAAGCCCAAGACAGCTTCAGCGAATTTTGATGTTATTAATCAGTTGCTCATTTGACTGCAAAACACCAGAGAAAACAAACATTTACATGCTAGGGTAAAACAGTGGTTTCTAACTTTTAATAAAGGTACAAATAGCAAAATTGTTAATCCTGACAAAAGTGTCTAACTGAAACAGAAATGCCATCGAATCAACAGAAAAGGAATATATAATATTTATTTATTTATGTATTTATTGAAAGGTGATCACACACACTCTGCTGTATGTTTGGAGGCACTGCAAAAAACTAAAAAGCACACGCACGCACACACACGCACGCACGCGCACACGCACACGCACACACACACACACACACACACACACACACACACACACACACACACACACACACACACATGTTGTGGGGAGGAGACTGGAGGCGTTCTATGTAGTGTGAAAGAAGTCAAAATCTTTCACTGTAACACATCGACATTGACAAGACAACTACCTTATCAAGATAAACATGGCCAGCAAACATGCACAACTTGGTAAGTATGTTTTATCTACTGATGCTACAGGTAATCATAAACCAGCATTAGAAAGGTCCCTGCTACGCATATAGGACATAGTAACGATACCTTTTTGTTCTTTTCTACTACTTGCATTGTATGCAAAGCATGCAGGTCCAATAGAAATAAGTAATTGGTAATTGATTTGATTGATTTATTAGATCCTCATTAGCATACTGTACTGTTACAGCAGCTGCTCTATGGGGTCTTAAATTGGTCCTGTGTTATAAGGCAGTGGTTCTCAGCCTGTGGGTCGGGACCCCCAGGGGGGTCCCAAAATGATTTGGGGGTCCCCAGATAAGTGGGTTAATGTGAAAACTTGTTTTGTCACTCAACAGTAAACAAACCAACCAACATAAAGTTTAAGTGTATAGAGTGTACAGTATGTGCACATTTCTAAAGTCACATTTAAAGGGGAAGACCACCCATTTTCAATATTGAAATATGTCATTAATATACCTTAGAGGAGTTGTGTGGAAATAGAAAAAAGTTCCCCCCGTTCTGTGTTGCCTAACTGGAGGATTGGTTTTGGGGTTTGTATTGTAAAGTACAATGTGTGATGTCATCAAGTTGTACTTTACAATACAAACCCCAAAATCAATCCTCCAGTTCTAGGCAACACAGAAGGGGGGGAACTTTTTTTTCCATTTCCATACAACTCCTCTAAGGTATACTAGACCAGGTCAACCTGGTTGTGCCAGACCCCCTGTCTGTCATCATCATTTATGACATCATGCCTTTTGTAGGCATGTCATCATCATGTCATCATCATATATACCCTTTATATAGAAAACCCGGACAGACATTTGCTTATGTAGGCCTACCCATTTCATGGGTCTGGCAATTAATGACACAGTTGAATATTGAAAATGGGTGGTCTTCCCCTTTAAGGACTTTTTAGCTCTAAATTAAACATTGGCCAAATTGTCAAATATTAGAGGCAGGAATTGTGATTCCTCAACTCTTAGTGCTCGTCAGGGTGGGGGGTCCCCAGTTAAACTAGACCAGGTCAACCTGGTTGTGCCAGACCCCGGTTCTGCCAACCCCCTGTCTGTCATCATCATTTATGACATCATGCCTTTTGTAGGCATGTCATCATCATGTCATCATCATATATACCCTTTATATAGAAAACCCGGACAGACCGACATTTGCTTATGTAGGCCTACCCATTTCATGGGTCTGGCAAATATGATTATTTTGGAGGTTGTGGCTTGAAAAGGTTGAGAACCACTGTTGTAAGGGACCAATTGAAATTTATGAATTGGGGGTCTGGAGGAAAATAGGGGAGGGTAATGCTTTTCTCATTTTAGTCCAAGGGAAGGTCATAAACTATTACTTTGAGTCCAATGGAGGTTCATACAATTTTAAGAATAGTCTGGGTTTTAATAAATACCATTTTTTTTTCTTTTTACTACAGCTTTTCTGAATTCAGTTCCTCCAGACCCCCCCCCCCTCCCCCCATTTCATGAATTTCAACTTGTCCCTAATAGAGTTTTAGACTTCAGATATTTAGTCCTAGCTATAGGCTACAAGATTGAATTAACAGGTCTGGGGGAAGAAAAATTAAGCTAAAATCAATACCATCCTTCTAAAACTCTCCATAGAGCCCCGATCTGAGACTCTACGGATTGTTCTTGTTGGAAAGACTGGACTTGGGAAGAGTGCTACTGGAAACACCATCCTGGGAAAAATCGTGTTTGAATCCAAGGTGTCCTCTTCATCTGTGACGTTGAGAACGTCAAGACAAATTGGGAAGTGGAACGGACAATCAGTGGTCGTGGTTGATACTCCAGGTTTGTTTGGCACCGTAACAACAGAAGAGGTAATGAGGGAGATTAAGATGTGCATTTCTTGCGCGGCTCCTGGTCCCCATGTGTTCCTGGTTGTGATCCAGGCAGGAAGATTCACAAAAGAAGAAAAAGACACCGTAAACATGATCCAGATCACCTTTGGAAAACAGGCAGAATGTTATACGATGGTCTTGTTCACCAAGGGAGACGATCTGGATGATGAAGAAGGAACTTCCATTGATGAGCTAATCAGTGAAAATGAAGATCTGAACAACTTTGTCGAGCAATGTCAAAGAAGATATCATGTTTTTAACAACAAAAACAAAGATCCCTCTCAGGTCACTGAACTGCTGCAGAAGATCAACGAAATGGTGGAGCAAAACGGAGGAAAACACTACACCAACGCCATGTTCCGAGAGGCTGAGGAAGCCATAACAGCTGAAATGCAATGCGTTCTGCAGAAAGATCCTGGCTTGACACCGGAAGAAGCAAGAAGAAGAGCTGAGAAAAATAATACCTTCCTTGAAAAATACTCCGAAGTCATATGGCAAGGTGCAAAACGTGCAACTGAAATGCTAGTGGATGTGGCAATGTCCAGGATTCTAGTTCCAAATGGATGCAATTTGCAGTGATTGTCCAGTATCTTGTCCAGTCTATTGGTCAGTTTAAGCTAATTACACCAACACAGAGATAAAGACAGAAAATGTATGCTATAGTGATTGACATATTATATTTCTAGCTTTTTATAGATTTTGTCTAAATATTTACTGCTACGATTGTCTTCATGTATTTGGTAATCTGAATAGTATAATATATTCATAATAAACTGTCTTATTTTGTATAATCTTGCAATCCCTCTATTAATTTAGGACCAAAATGGAAATATCCTTTTGTGGTTTGATCCTTTTGATTATTTCTGTATCTGCTTCTCTGGCTAGAGGGGCCACTTGTATATTGATGATTAATACATAATTTTAATCAATCAATAAAGACAATGTGACCGTGCAGCTGTTTAAGGACTATGGTGTTTCATGACAAAATACCATGTAATAAATATGTTCAGTATTCGGACTAGTTGCTGACAGGCGGAAATATTAGTTAACCATTACTATTCAGGATTTGGAAAAACAGAGCCTGTGCTCCAATAGTGGATACAATAGGTATTATTTAGTCACACAAGCTCCTAATACTTTTTAACACAGTATGAAACTCCACTCTCAAACTTACATCCCTATTTTAGTCTGTTCAAAATAGCAGCTCTACAAGTACACATTGTGGTGTCTGGCAAGTTGGCAACACATTGTGAGCTTGCAGATCTGCTATATTTGCCACTTTTTTGCGACACTGTTGAGTGACACACATTCATTTATGAAAAATAAAATACATAAATCAAACGATGGAATTTGGAGATACAAGATTTCTGCCTGACAGTGACAGTGTCCTTCATTTATACAGGTGTGGTGTGGAACAGTTTGCTGTATTACTGCAAATAACCAAAAATCACAGAGTCAATAATATAATATCAAATTAACAAACTGAATGAATTGACCAAAGCCGAAATCCAATTATCAGAAAGGAGGGAGCGTCAGTCCCTTGCACTCCTCCTCCACTACACCCCTGAATAAAGAGTGACATTTGTGCAAAGTGCACAATATAATGAACTTCTAACACTGCCACACTTTTGCATAACTAACATTCATTAATTATATGTTGTGCCACACCTCATCTTTAGCTTACACCCTACAGTATATACTGTATGGTAAACGTAAAAACATCTGCTTCTCTCTCATACAATATTTCATAGAGTTTTGACAAAATTACCTGCACAAGACATAATCAACAACAAGCCTCTAACCAACATTCTTTTCATTATTTGCTATAACAAATAGTAGCAGTCATGTATACTCAAAAATACAGTTAGACTATACATTCTCATATATTTTTCACTCCCACATTCTTCTTTTATAAACCTTGCAGTTGGTGACCATGTAGCCTAGTCTCTTACGAAATCACCAAGATATACATCAGCTTAACTTAAATGATAAAACGTTTCTTATATAAGACCAGTAAGACGCCCTAAAGGCAAAAAATCTCCCTTTAGGGCGCCCTTTAGGGTGTGATTCGAATTGTGGTTGGTTGTTTAAGTTGGACAAAATGTGGACAAAATATTTTTCCAAATATGGATATGACTGACTTCTGACATCATTATGTTATAGACTACATGAGACTCACACAATATGTGTGAGTCTCAATATGGGCATACGAGGGACAATGACTGATTGGATATATGTATGTGTTGATCTGGATAATACCAGTAAGACTCCCTAATCGGGAGATAAGCGACCGTTGGTCGCTTATCTCCACAAATAGGCCAAAAGTTTGTTTTACCAATTATCAAGACATACGGGCAGTTGACAGTTTGCCATGGTTACTCATTGAAGTTGAATCTCCATATATGGAGATAACCTACGCATCACACTAAGTCTGACCTCATCAGCCCATATTTGGGCATGAGCAACTTATGTCTCCATATATGGAGATATGATGACATCACACAGTCCTCAGCCGATGATGTGGCGTGATGTCATACAATACACAAACGAGCCCTACAGTATAAAGGGGCAATTCTTGCCAGGAAAGAAGCATTTCTTCGACTCAGACCTTATCGCCAGGGTTGGCTTATAGCAGCTGTCGGTAGGACCATATATGGATTCTGTTAGTGTGGATCTCCTAACAGGGCATCATCTGGGATACAATCCCTTTTATGCCCATATATGGAGATCCCTAACAGAATCCCTTTCATGCCCATATATGGAGATCCCTAACAGAATCCCTTTTATGCCCATATATGGAGATCCCTAACAGCATCCCTTTTATGCCCATATATGGAGATCACTAACAGCTAACAGAATCCCTTTTATGCCCATATATGGAGATCCCTAACAGAATCCCTTTTATGCCCATATATGGAGATCCCTAACAGAATCCGTTGTATGCCCATATATGGAGATCCCTAACAGAATCCCTTTTATGCCCATATATGGAGATCCCTAACAGAATCCCTTTTATGCCCATATATGGAGATCCCTAACAGAATCCCTTGTATGCCCATATATGGAGATCCCTAACAGAATCCCTTTTATGCCCATATATGGAGATCCCTAACAGAATCGGACGGACGGACGGACGGACGGACGGACGGCCGGTGGAGGTTTTCATAGTAAACTGCTCCCTGACGGTCGCAATCAATAGTGAATATGAGAAATAAAATGGCTACTATAGGATATGTACAGTATATACTCTCAACTGACCGGCTTAATTGCTTTGTCAGTCATGTTCATTTTGTTAATGTTAGTTTTATTTGACATCTTTCATACTCAGTGTGCACTATTATATGACTACTGTTATCTAATAACATGCAATTTCATGGAACTTGGTGCAATGTGATTACCCTCTGCTGGACATATGAAGGAACCACTGTCACATACACATACTGTACTGTACTGTACTGTACATACCTGGCTGGATCTGACACGGTCAGGATTAAATGTATCCCCTGAGCAAATGGCTCTATTAGCTTTATGGTAAAATTGCCCAGCACTTGAGGGATATCCAGGGTAGAAAAGGAAAGTTACATAGTGCAGCTTTAATGTTTTCCTCTTAGATGATTTACAATTTACAATTTAGGCATTTAGCAGACGATCTTACGGCAGAAGACTGGGAGTGAGTCTGCCGTTCTAACTGCAATGAGGAGTACGGTTCCATAGTTTGGGAGCCTGAAGGGCACCACCACCACCACCCTGGATTTGGCACCCTGCCAAATCCATTCTACTGCTATGCCGCCAAAATGTCACGCCCTCTCAACAACAAACATCAGAAAGTGTGACTCCTTCCCTCCATTAAAAGAGCAACTGTCTAAATGTTGTTAAGTCCTAGAAAAGCCCTCTGAGTATAACACCAAAAAGCCCCCCCCCCCTTCCCCTAAATTTACATCATTGCTACTAGTGTTGATTGTGTCTTGTTAATTATTGTAATATTGGAAACAAGTCCCCAGGGCTTAGCTGTGTTTTTCTTTTAACTAACTTTGTAAACCGTACCTCTGTCCAATCTGCAGTGTAAAATGAGTATTCAATCAATATGTCTAATGTACTTTTCCCATTAGCTCATAGTAGCCTAAACATCTATATTATAACATGAAGTCAAAAGTAACCAACAAACTACACTATAAAAATGGTCAAACACTGGCCAAATTAGCAAATATTACCTAAGAAAGAGGCAATACGTTTGACTGAGTCAAACTAACTGTTATGCCACAACTCCTACAATACAAGTTTGGGAACCTTATCCTGTCTATAAGCCCCGTTTTGAGATTGTAGATCACCATTTGTAGATCTGCTATTTCTTAATTGAAATCCTGGAAAGTTACTGAATTAGAACTTAAAGGATGATTTCACCACTTTTCAACCTATCATTTAAAGTGGCAAAATCGTCCTTTAAATACAAATACATTGGATATAAAAGAGACAATAACATTTTAATACTAGTCTTTAAGGTACTTATATAGACTGAAGTAATTATAACAGGTCATATTTGCATGTTTGGAATTATCATATATCACTATTCTGAGGGTCGCATTAAGTGAAGGTGGGGGGCCGCATGTGGCCCGCCAGTTGCCCTTTTATGGATGAAAGCAGTACGTGGTTCTCAACCTGTGGTACATGTAAAGGAAGTTAGTAGGCCTAGCTAAATCTGGCAGATGACCCGGTCATCAAAGGATGTCCTTAATAATGCAACAAAAACGAAATCTCCATGAATTCAAGGAATACATTGGCCTCCTGTCTGTGTTAACTGTGCATAGCTGAATAGGATGGGGTAGGTCTATACACCTGTATTTTGACACCAGTTATTATGATGTTATACTTGGAGGTACAGATATTTTCTGAGGTGTGTAAAAAGGTTGAGAACCTCTGGCTTAGAGCATGATTGTAGGCTATACTTGGAGCATGCATGTGCACTTGTGTTGTCTGTTTTTCTTTCTCTCTACTGCTTCTCCCTCTTTCCTCAAACCCAGGTCCAGCTCAGCAGTGAATAATCATCCCTCCACCTCACCGGTAAGATCCGGTAAGTTGTACATTTTCATCACATGAAAGTAAAATAGTAAAATCATTCAAAAACAACCATTTATTTGGATGGTGCTGATACAATCAAGTTAAGCAGAGGTTTCTAAGTTTTACAGTGAAACGGTATATGAAGTGATACACTTGCATGGTGAAATAAAAATGTATTTGAACAAAGATTTCAGTTTATTTTGATTAAAATGTTCAGACAATTTCAATACAGTGTAATAATGCGTCATTACTATAGTTTACTGATCAAACCTGATGACCTGATGATTCTATAATTAATGGTGAAAAAAAAGATTGCAATCTTCAATAAACATGTAATGGAGAATAATGTTACAGTAGAATTAGCTAATTAATACAGAAAATCAAGATTATTTTTCTTATAGGCTCCAATGCTAAGTTTGATAATTCCACTTTAAAATTCTATTCTTATTATGAATTGTATGGAATCCAAAATGAATGCAGCTCCTGTCTAGTATACATACACAGCAGAACTTTCCTACTGCCCGTACTGTTTAGGGAATCTACAGATTAGAGTTTTCTTGTGGTACCTCGATGTCTGCATACGTTGCATTTCTTCTGAATAACCACATAAAGAACCTCTGAGATGATGACATAAGAGTAAAGACCCAGTTAAAGCGCCAGTAATTCATTCCAGAGGGAGGTCTGGAATAACATCTGCATCCTCTCTCACTGACTGAATCAACCTTTTCAAGGAGCTCTCTGACCTGCTCTCTGTTTCCTGTATCTTTGTTGTTGAACACATGATACTTCCCTCCATATTTGTCTACCAGTTTCTTTAGGTTCTCATCCTCTCTGATGAACTGCTCTATGCTTGTGTCTTCCAGTCTGTCTCCATAAGTGAAGAGAACCATGGTGTAAGCACAGACGTCAGGTGACAGGATTCTCTCGAGTGTCTTCATGGCCTCGTATTCCTGTTCAGTGAAGCGTCCCAGCTGGACTACATAGAGGAAGAGGTGTGGACCTGGAACGCTCAGCGACAAGGCTGCTTCCAACTCTGCTTCCTGCTGTTCTTCTGACAGTTTACTGTTACACAGTCCAGGGGTGTCCACCACTGTTACCCTGCTGTTGAACACATCTCCTTCTGCCTTTTCACTTTTCAGAGTGACTGGAACAAAACCTAAACTACAGTCAAATACTTTCCTTCCCATGATGGTGTTTCCTGAAGAACTCTTCCCCACTTTCTCCTGACCTACCAACACCACTCTCAGCTCAGACCCTGAAAATAACAGAGGATATGGAAATGAGACTAGGGGCCCTATATTTTCATCTGTGCCTTAGCCCTTATCCCTAAAGTTCTTTACCTTTTATTACGATTTTGAAAAACATATTAAAATACTTCAAATAGCCGATCTACAGGTATATCGACACATTGTGAGCGTAGATTGTTTTTCTTTTTCTTTTTTTTTTCAAAATAGAGATAAGTGGTAAGGTGACAAAAATAGGGCCCTAGAAAATAACAGAGGTTATGAAAATGAGACTAGATTGCTAAACTTATCATGTAAGCGAACAGAAAAAATATATTTAAAATATGTATATTATTAGAAAATGCTTGATGAAATACCATAGCTTTAACAAGCTGCACAGCGCAACATATGGGCTTGAAACAAAATTATTATGTTCAATCATGTTTATTAGAATAGACAGAATAATACAAATTGAATATACATAAAAAAAGAGTCATAATTTTTGAAAGAAAGTCTGAAAAATATACAGTATATAAAATATTATTACAAATATTATATGAGATCAATTGTGATGAAACACCAGTCTTTAAAAGGCTGTACTACAAATTGTAAAAAAAGAATTATACATTTGAATATTGAAATGTATATTACTGTAATGCATGCAAGAATATACAAATGCTTATGAATAGTTATTTATATTCAGATTACCATTATACACAAGGTATTATTAAATGAAGTTTAGGCATATTTAGGCGACACCGCATTGATGGGAAAGAGCTGGACATATATGTTACTGTTACTATTTATTTTTTATTCTATATCCTTCATTGGTGTAACCAGCTAAACTAATGATCAGAGACAAACTTGGATATCACTGCACTTTGAATTTGTCTGGAACTTTAAGATGAGCTGTAACTACAGCTGTCAATCCTGAAACTGCACCGGCACCTACTACAATTGCAGTTGCTGGTGCTGCAACGACAGCAACTGCACATGTACCTGCAGCTAAGGTCAGACTTGCAGTTACATTCAGAGCTTCCCAAATGAAAGGGTGTCTCTTAATGAAGGTGTTATTTTCCTCTGCTAATTGTCTTGCTTCTCCTAGGGTCAGACAAGGATTTTCTTTCAGAATCTTTTTTGTTTCTTCCGTTATGGATTTCTCAACCAGTTGGACCAGCTTGTTGGTGTAGTGGCTTCCTCCATTTACCTCCATCATTTCCTTGACTTTCTGTAGTAGTGTCAAGACTTGAGAGGGATCTTTGGTTTTGTTGTTAAGTAATGCAGTTGTTTAACAAATTACAATAATTTAACTCTTGAGAGCGTAAAATTAAACAAAAGCCTTTATAAGTAAGTCCCCCCCCCCCCCCTTTTTTTGTATCATATCCTTTACTGGTGTAATATCACTGCATTTTGCATTTGTCTGCAACCTTAAGCTTAGCTGTAACTCCACCTGTCAATCCTGCTGCTGCACTGCCACCAGCTAGAGCTGCAGCTCCTGCGATAGGAAGAACAACTGGTGTTGCAATAACAGCAAGGGTACCTACAGCCCCAGCTGTAATCAAACCTACAGTAACACCCACAGCTGCCCACACGAAAGGGTGTTTCTTAATGAAGGTATTATTTTTCTCAGCTTGTTTTCTTGCTTCTTGCGGGGTCAGTTTAGGATCTTCTTTCATAATCTTTTTTATTTCTTCTGTTATGGATTTCTCAGCCAGTTGGAACAGCTCGTTGGTGTAGTGGCTTCCTCCATTTACCTCCATCATTTTCTTGACTTTCTGTAGTAGTTCCAAGACTTGAGGGGAGGGATCTTTGCTTTTGTTGTTAAAAACATGATATCCTCCTTTGCATTGATTAATGAAATTGTTAAGATGTTCATGCTCCCTGAAGAATTCCTCTATGGAACCTCCTTCATCTTCCAGGTCATCGCCCTTGGTGAACAAGACTATTGTATAACATCCTGCCTCTTCTCCAAAGGTGGTCTGTATTATTCGCACTGTTTGCAACTCTTCTGGAGTAAATCTTCCTGCTTGAATCACAACCAGGAACACATGGGGACCAGGAGACAACAAACAGATGCATTTCTTAATCTCCTCCACTATTTCTTCTTGATTTTTCTTTGTGTCAAACAAACCTGGAGTATCAACAATGGACAATGATTGTCCGTCTACCTTTCCTACTTGTTTTGAACATTCTGCTGTCACAGAGGAAGAGGATAGCTTGGCCTGAAATGACTTTGTTCCTAAGATGGTGTTGCCACTAGCACTCTTCCCAACTCCAGTCTTTCCAACAAGAACAATCCGTAGTTCATCTTCTTTCTTTAATTGCTCTGTTGAGAGTTTACAAGGATGTTATTTATATTAGGCGTTTCAGTTCCACCACTTTTGTATCACTCCATTGGCTGGTTAAATTTAGATGTGGGCAGTAATTAATTACACGCAGTGATATGCAGTGGTGTGTTCTAGAACTTTTTGAGGGCATACTATAATCTACGAACCGCAGCCATTCATGTGGCCAGCACATACGCCAGTGCATAATGCCTATCAGATACGCTACTTTGAAAGGTTCTCGAGGGCATACGCTTTTTCTATTTTTTTTTTCCTTCTTCACAGTATATGGCATAGACCCCCGTATCGCGTAGAACACACCAGTGGTGGTATGTGTGTATTTATCAACCCGGTCTCATACCAACACGTAGAAATAGCACGGATTGACGCAACGCCGTTCCGGACTACTAGGGTGCATTCGGAAATACAGCACTGAATACACTGGCCAATACAAACTAATCTCTGAGTGTGCTCGGAAAAGCTTAGAAAGCCCGAAACTCTGTGAATAGGATGAATTAACATGTATAGGAGGCGCTTCACGTGCATAGTTTTCAACCAAACTTCAAAACAGTGAGACCCTCTCTCTTGTGAAAACAATCAAAATTAACTGATTAACGCTACTGCTTCGGTATGTTACTTTTTGGCCTAAAATCACGTTGCGACCTGACGGTTAGCTTATCTCCCGATTAGGGACTCTTACTGGTACTTAAAGGGGTATACCACTCATTTTCAATATTGAACTATGTAATTAATATACCTTAGAGTTGTTGTGTGGAAATAAGAAAAAAGCCCCTTCTGTGTTGCCTAGAACTGGAGGATTGATTGTGGGGTTTGGCTTGCAAAGTACACTTTCATGATGTATTTCTAATTTCCAATACCTTTACTTCTACTCCACTGCATCTCTGAGGCAAATATTGTACTTTTACTCCACTACAATTATTTGGGACTTTAGTTACTAGTTAGTAGTTACGTTGCCAATGCATTGTGAGCTTGTAGATCTGCTATTTTCTCCATAACGAGTACTTTCTAATGTTGGTACTTTAAGTACATTTTGATATCGATACTTTTGTACTTTTAATCAATTACATTTTGAATTCTGGACTTGTAACAGAGTATTAGCATATTGCAAATTCTTGCACCACGGCACTCAATAATAATAATAGTTATTAGAATACAAATATGGGGTGCCTCAAATGTAATAAAATGCTTTACAGTAGCAAAATCAGCGTTAATCTTTTTTTTAAATTGTTTTCACAAGAGAGAGGGTCACGTGAGTGCCTACTATAGATGAACTCATTGAATGCCATTTTCAAGATGGCCGCCAAGTACCAGGATGCCACGTTCCTAAATTTCTAGTGCACGGAGCAATTTTTAGTGCACGGATCGTGCACGCCCATGCACCATATATGCACCATATGTGTAGTACTTTTTAACAGCTTTCAAACAAAAAAATCCGCTTGGAAATCCGTTCAGGCATTCATGAGATAGAAGCCTTCAAAGTCAGACAAAACAAACACTGCCACCTTCCTAAATTTCTAGTGCACGGATCAATTTTCAGTGCACGGATCGTGCACGCCCATGCCTAGATCATGCACCATATCTGTAGTACTTTTAACAGCTTTCAAACAAAAAAATCCGCTTGGAAATCCGTTCAGGCATTCATGAGATACAAGCCTTCAAAGTCAGACAAAACAGCCATTTTTGACATTTTTAAAGATGTATTTGTTATGGGGCTAAACATGCAATTTCGCAATTGCGATCATGCCTAATACATTTGAGGCATTTTTAGAAATTGTTTTATAAAAATAAATTAAAAAAATAAATAAATAAATAAATTGGAAGCCATTTTCAAAATGGCTTCCAACTCGGGAAACTCGGGCTGTGGCACCCTGTTACTACTGTAATAACTCGGGAAACTCGGGCCTTGGCATTCAATGAGTTAATGGGGAGATTTTAGTGTCCTATTCACAGAGTTTGGGGCTTTTGAGTAGTCTATAAACGGAATCAGTGATGCATCAATCCGTGCTATTTCTACGTGTTGGGGTGAGACCGGGTTGGTGTTTATATACACATTGATAAAAGCATAATTTAACATGGAGAAGTTGTTCTGTAGCAAAATTCAAGACAAAACAGATCAAATGTTTCCTTAAAAGGATCCCTGGCTGAATCAAGTATGCCTTAATGCATTCTAATTAGCCCTTCGCTATGCCCGTCCCCAAAAGCAATTGTCCAATGCAACCGTTACTATCTGGCAGCTTGTCAGGACATAACAGCAAGAATAGATGACGGTGACTATAAGAACCAGCAACAGATTCATTGCCAGAAAACGGTTAGAGGGTGATATTTCCACCCCTTTTCCCGTGCTGAAATCTGCAATTGTTGGCTACGTTGTTGTGTTGTTGAACACATACACAGCTTAACGTCGGGAAAGTTACACAACTCACCCACCAACGGGTAGAGGTGGAAAGAGTACTAAAAAATCCTACTCTAAGTAAGAGTACTGTTACTTTTAAGTAAGAGAGTAACCCAGCAAGCACGGTCAGGACCTGGACCAATCAGTGACGTCTCGATTGGGGCCAGATCACATACTTTCAGATTTAAAACAATAAAGTGCTTACTGAAGGCTCACAGTTATCACAATATGGTACGCTCAAGCAGAATTACTACTATCTTCCGTATTATTTAATGATAAGCATTTTAATCTGATCGGTCACCTCACAACCAATGGGGTCGCATAGTGGGAAAAATGTGATTAAAATGCTTTTTATTAAACAATACGGAAGATACGGGTAATTCTGCTTCAGCGTATCATATTGTGACTATAGGGATGGGACGATATGCGATATCATTTATCGTGATAAAAAACACCCACGATAATCGTATCGTGGAGATTTAAATTATTGTGATATCGTCCTCTGTCATGCAATGGGATCAATTCACCTGTTATTTGCTGAGCTGCATATCAGTTAAACCCTCTATAATTGGTAAAATGTACTTATAATATATGTACTTGATACAGTTTTTTTTTAACTCTATCAAATGTCTTTGCCAAAAAATAGCCGATCTACAAGCTCACAACGCGTCGCAACGCAAATGTCCGCCCCAGGATAATGGATTTTTGATTATCCCAATAATATCGTAAATCGCGATTTCTTTTGTCACAATAATTGTGATATGACATTTTCTTATCGTCCCATCCCTAATTGTGGCATCCGTGAGCCTTTGCTAAGCACTTTATTTTTGAAATCTGAACATTTGTGTAATGTGTAGACATACATTGCAAATTGGCTAAACTGCTCAACAGGTGGACACATTACAGTCGTGAGATACAGACAAATTGTTTCAGGGCTATTTCTCCTTCTAACATTTCCCCGTGCTTATTGAAATAATGTCATGCTCCTTTTTCAAGTGCATAGCCTATTGCAGGCCTTGTTGACTAGATATAGGAGACATTTTGAAGCTTTTGCTGCTGAAATGATCGATTATTTACATGGAAAAAACGAAAAGCTGTCATATAAAACATGCAAGTCTATCGGTGAGAAGCAAAGCTTGCCGTATCGCTCCTCTCTTAGTAACTTGTTGCTGACGTGGTATTGGACCAAGAAGGCTCAAAGAAGGAGAAGACACCACCCGGAAGTTGGCACACCACGGTCCATGCGCCATGACACTTTTGGGTGGCGGAAGTGGCACCGCTAATGTTATTCACCGAACCTCCGGTGCCACTTCCGCCACCCAAAGTGTCATGGCGGATGGCCATGGAGCCTAAAATGACGTCGGTGTCCATTCCTTCTTTGATCTTCCTTGTATTGGACAAGGACGGGTTGGGGAGGGGCATAGCGAAGGGCGAATTGCCCTCTATAACTAAAATGTTAAATATTTTATTTGCCTAATATTTCACTCAAGGGGGACAATGTGTGTCACACGTTGATGATGTCATGTCCAGCCCACAATAAAACAAAGGTTGCTTGGAATAACTTTAAATTGCCGTTATATGAGCTCACCTCTCATGTCTTCAATGTCATCATCAGGGGGACCTGCTGCAGCTCCACTGTCTGTGGTCGTTTCTGAAATGGAGGAGGGCCATGTGTCTAGCTTAGGTTGTTGTTGTATTTATTATGTTGATGATTAGTAACTAAAGGACAACTTTGTTTTTTTACAACAAGGGTTCATATTTTAGATTGCAAATTAGAGAAAAGAAAAGATGAGTGTTAAAATGTTTTAATTTACTGATTTCTATTGTTTTAGCAATTTTAGTATTTTGATTTCAGTGGGTGGGGGCATGCGTACAAGCTGCTAAATATGACTTTTTAGACACAATAAGCCGGCAATTTCTTTGTTACTATTCTTTACTACCACAAAGTTGTCCTTTAAGGTATTTTATTTTACCTCTAAAATAAAAATAAATAAAAATAAGACCTTTTCTGCATCAATCGTAATCAACAAACAGCTTTGAAATATTTCAAACAAGTGTACAGAACGGGCTAAAATGTGTTGTTTATTTATGTGGCGACACCACCAATTCATTAAGTATTTCTGGTTGTCTGGTGGGTGGTGAGCTGAACACCCACAGTGTGGGTGTATAGTAAAAGTGGAGGGGATGCGTTTATGACTCAGAGGCTTTCAGCTTTCAGGAAGAAACCAAAAATACACAGGGAAGGCAATTTTGCACATTATAATAACCATACCCGGTGGTCCATTAGAGTAATGTTAACACCATAGACACATACAAAACAGAAAAAAGTACAAAACTATGGCACCACCTCTTGGGGGGGGGGGGGGGGGGTGTAATCATGCATGTAATCATGCTCCTTTGATAATGATAATGACATAAATAACTCAAGATCATGAGACAAAGATTAAATGTGAATTCATGGACTTTTAGTGCTTTCATTAAGTAATTAGAGCCATTGGCTGTATTTTGATTGTCTTAAGTACAAGCTCTTATGGCTTAATTTAAAGGGCTGTCCATACTGTCTCCGACCAACAAAACTTTGGTCAGAGAGTTCCTACTTTCTGATGTGCAGCTTTCCGAAATCTAATTTGTAGTAGGCCTAATGCTTTTCAGACGATGTGAGTGATGTCATTTTGTAGTTGAACCGGACCTTTCTGATGAAAAGTTTGGTGGTCAGAGACAGTATGGACAACAGGCCTTCAGACAATCAAAATATAAGGTTTTAGCATTACTGTATGTAAAGGTATAGCAGCTTACATAATTCAACATTTTCAAGGGCTATGTTGTTTCCTCCCTCCAAGTTTGTGGTGAAAATGTCATCTCCACTAAACACACCTTGGAACTCAAGCCATTCATCACCTTATAGTGTCATGCCTCTCTGTTCATACACAGTAGTATAAACGTCCCCATTTTAGTTTAGGCTACTTTTTCCATTGGAGATTTTGTCAATGTGCACCAATGAATATTTAATGATTTCACACTTAAAGACACATGATGGTGTCTTAGTTGTGCTTTGAGCTGCGCCCAACCTTTGCAAAGAGCAAGAATTCTAAACAATAAAATAATAGATATAATCTCTGTGTAGCCTACTATAGATGCCTTTCTGACAAAAGATGACATTCATATTTATAGTGTGACGTTAGTTCATATGATGACCTGAACAGCAGTAAATTACTTACCATGTTTGCTGGCCATGGTTATCTTGATACGGTAGTATCAAGATTAATGGTGTCTTGTCAAGATTAATGGTGTCTTGTCAGTTCTGATGTCTTGCTGATGTCTGTCTGTTGTAGAGTTAGTTGAACTTTTTCCACTCGCTATAGTTTATAAAGAGTACTGTACAACCAGTCTCCTCCCCTCAACACGCCATCAGGAGCTTTTTTTTCCCTTCTTTTTTTAAGCTGAGAGGCTGTTTGTTTGACCTGTAATCAACTCTGAGGCATGTTTCAGAAGTTACAGTTGCTGCACAGATATCCAAAAATGTTTTCAAAATTTCATGGTACCTTTGCACCATTAATATAACTGTATTCTAGTGTAATATAGCACAACATGTATTCCAGTATACAGAATATGTATTTGATTAAAAAATCAAGATTGATGAAGTGAATGTCACAAAATGATCATGTAAGATCTCTGTAGGACCCGTTTTGACCATCTGTTTGCCTGTTTGTCTTTGAGTCAGCAGAAGTGATGTCAGAATGCGTATATATATATATATATATATATATATATATATATATATATATATATATATATATATATATATATATATATAATTTTATCCTTTATTAATAATAATATGTATCCATAATCCATATACCGGTACATACAATATATTTTATGCCCATCCCTATCTGAACCAGCCACACAGATTATGGGCCATCTCTTGGCCATCTGGCCAGTGATATATCGATGACATCAGGGATCTTCATGTATGGGCATAAAAGGGATTCTGGGGAATAACCATATATGGACTTTCACATAGGTGATGTCACCTGTGATATCACCTGTGATGTCACAGTGACAAGGGAACCAACCCATAGACTGTAAAAATGTGTACCGACGCAGACAGACAGACAGACAGACAGTCAGACGAGACAGAGACAAGCTGCGACATTTCTCATGGTAAAATGGTAAATGATGCAAAATACAAATTCAGAATGTTGTCAATCTACTTGATTATTTTCTTTTTCTTTTTTTATGGGGTGGTCAAGTTCATAACGCAAAGTGATGTTAAACAACAAAAACATAATCCGTTCAGAATACTCAGCCAGCAGGGCCAGCTGGTGTGTTTCTGGCGTGTTGCCCCTTCCGGCTGTGTGTCAAGTTCAACTGCTTCTAGTAGCAACGGTGTTCCTGCAACGACTCAGACATGCCGTAATCAACTCACACAGAGATATCATACAAGCCATGCATACATACATACATAGGCTACGTACAAGACAAGAGCTCATTCTCTAGTCCCTAAAAACCATGATTACATGGAATGCACTGTTTGAAGTAACTGATTGTAAAATCAAGCTATAATGCCAATTATTAAAATTTTCCTCATGTACGGATACTCTGTTCTATTAACCAATCATAAAGACAGTTAAGATGAGTGACGATTCATTAAAACTTCAAAAACAAATCTCTCCCTCTCTGGCTCATATGAAGCCAGCATACAAGGTCAGATTATAGCATTGTTGTTTCTTCCTAAATATTTTGAGAAATTAGACGTTTGCCCGGGACCCACACTAGTGAATATGGCCGATCTACAAGCTCTCAATGCGGCACGAAACATTGGTTTCCTAATTTATGGAATGTATTCGATTTGTCTTTGATTTCTTCATGAAATTACTGAAAAGAAAAACAAAAATATTGAATTAGGTTATTAGTTCATGAAAAGAATTGCTTTTTGTTTTTGAAAATGTTTTGAAATAATCATTTCAAAACAAAAGGGAGGGAACAAAAAATAAAGGGACCCATAAAAATGTGTCCACGAACCACAAATGGGTCCCGACCCACAGTTTGCTTTACACCAATGTTGCTAGGGTGACCTGTTTGAACAAGGTGTACATCCATGTCAGGGGTACGAGGGGTATGGGGTACAAATACCCCCTGGGGATAATGACACAAACATCCATTCCATGTAGACTTGTCCATTAATAGTATTGGGAGGTAATGGAACAAATGTAGGAGAATCGTCAACATGCATGATTGAGGGGGAACAACGGCTCAGCTTTTCTCTGCTACCGACGTGTGCAACTCCTGACTTGCACAGCCCCTACGTACAGTAGGCCACGAGCCAGGCGGAGATATGCGTGCCCTTTCCAGTTATGCCTAGAGCCTATCGGTAAGTGGTTTAGCAATGTTTCAATAGAATAATCTATTCCTAAAAACAAATGTATGACGCACGTTGTGGACATACAGCACGATAAGGCGGCCAGGTCATTTATATCTCATGTGACTGTACACAGTGGACAAACGATAAGGACCAGGATGCAGCGTTTAGCAGCCAGCGGTCAGATTCAGACACATTGTAAGAGTACATAACAATTTACCAATCCGTACCAGGACGTACCAAGTTCAAACCATCTCATTAGTCACCTACTGTAGAACACAAAGTCCTAAATGCCAGCCGCAGAGACGCCCATTGCAAACTGCGTCTTATCTTCCTTGTCACACATATCAAATTCAGCTCACTCACCTTCAAAGCTGAAATTAGAGGCATTAGATCACTCTTTAAATAGGTCTAATGATAATAACATCAGGAAAAAAGTTAAACATTAAACAGGGGGAGGGCTTTCATTGAGCAAATCTCTCTGCTACTTATTTGGAAGAAAGCCAAAAGCACCCTATCTCGCCTTACCTCTTATGCCCAAGGAGTATTTAGGCATTTTTGCATTTTGGTAAATAGACGATCTACACTATACAGGTTTGTAACCATAAGGGACTTTGCAAGGCGACGGAAACATCTTTTTGTAAGACTCAGGTAAAGTCTCAACTGCCCACATTAGCCGTTTGGAACCCAATAACTCATTACTTATATTTATACTTACATTGAAGTACACACACTGAAAATGAAATGGACAGCAGTCCAATATTGTGATTTGGAAAGTAGGAACCAAACCTCAAACTGTGATCAGCTGTAGGGCGATATGTGACTCACTCTGCACTTACCGGTATATGAACAACTAAACAAATCTCTACACAGATAATAATCTAATAATAACGACACAATAATGCTTCATGGATGCATTAAAATAACATTAACCTCACTACATTGAAGCGTTTGCTTCAACAAATTTGCTACATTACATGATCTAAATTTGCATATGAGTATACTAAGGCACCAATACTTGTTTCAGATGTTAGGTAGATGTATTTATGACATTTGAGAAAGATTTTGTGTTGCCAAAATCGTTTTTTTGTTATTCCCATTAAATACATTTCTGGCTGGTGACAAAGATTGTGCCAGTGACACGCGGAGAACTTTTTGTTTCTTACTTACTATCAATAGATCTTTCTAATGAAGCAAAGTTTATGTAGTGCCCATGGGGCGGGAACGAAACCGAACGATACCAGCCACGCAATACAGCCTATATTCTTCTGCACTTATTGAGCCAGTTTAATAATCTTGTGGCATCTGGCCTCTCGATCCCTAATGTTGTCCCCCGGTGAGTTAAAGAAAATAAAAATACATTTCTCTTTTATTCTGTGAGATCTTTGAGATCTTCTTAATCTCTTTCGTGGGTTCTATTTTAAGCAGGGAAAGTCTAGTCTGTCGAACTCCTCACTATAGATTGTCCTATTTTAATGCTAGTGGTTAGAACCACAAAACCTTTGCCTGCTCCTACGTTTGGCTCCATGTAAACCGTAATCATCAATCATATGTGTGTGTGTCTGTGGCTTTTTCAACAGCCACCCACACACACACACACAAAAAAAACGTACTCTGCACCTTTCTCAGACTAGAGTTCTCAACGGGCCTGAAAATGAAGGCCCGGCCCTAACTGGGCTCTAACTGGGTTGGCCCGAGGCCCTACCCAGCCCGACTAGTTAGCATACATTTTAGGCCCTACCCTACCCTAAATGTCGGGTCAGGTTCGGGTATGGTCGGGTTCTCATTATTTTATCACTGAGTAATAGTAATAAAATAATATATTTTATTTTTTCATTGAGCCAGAGGCTCTACCCGGCCTGACTAATTAGCATACATTTTAGGCCCTCCCCTACCCTAAATGTCGGGTTGGGTTCGGGCAGAATTTGAAAACTCTATCTCAGACATCATCAGCATGGCCATTTCTCCTATAGAAGGCTGATCAGAAATGGAAATAGACAGATGTCACGTACACATAATTACTCGGCTATGTATGAATGAATGAATGAATGAATGAATGAATGAATGAATAATTTTATTTGAGTGTCATGCCACCTCGTGGCCCATCCCTCATGGGATTATATGACACCTTTTCAGAAAGGTTACAATATTCTTAAATACATTCCTTTTTCTTTTTTTCTATACATCCGTTACCAGTATAGGCTCAACCACCTCTCGCCCATTTTTGGTCATATAGTACGCATTGCCTCATTGCCTCCCGTACATATAAGCCTAAAAAGGCCCCGTTCCCGTACTATTCAACCGAGAATCTCCCCCATTCAAATCTATGGGAGCCGAGCAGCCAATCAGCTGGCTGGCCGTCATCCGCGTTGGTTTGGACTATAATAATAATAATAATAATAAAATGGCCTGGGACTGTATTTTTATAGCACTTTTATAGCGTTTTTCCAAGTGCTCAAAGCACTATATTATTGTCCTATAATAGATGTTGACAGAATGTCTTTACACAACCTGATTCACGCTGATATCGCTTTTGTTGTTGTTTTTTTATTATATATATATTTAACAAGGAAGTCCCGCCTACTGCAGTGCAGAGTTGTAGAAGAGAGAGTTACGTCACTTACGTCGACTCCCATAGTAAGCGTGGAAAGCCTATTTACTCTATGGTGGGAAGCTAACTTAGCCTAGCTTACTGGAGCCTGTTCTCATTCTTAGCGAGCCTCTGCCCCGTCCGCCCCCATTCATTTTGTCACTCGCTGGTAAGTAGACTAAATTACGTCTTTTTCACTCTTTTAATAATGTTTTCTACCTTAGCGAGGCCCGTGAATGCGTTACAATGGTGAAAAAGACGTGATTTGGTCTACTTCCAGCGATTTTAAATGCCTCGGCTAGAATGGGGGCGGACGGGGCAGAGGCTCGCTAGGAATGAGAACGGCTCCATGCGAAGCCACTTCCGGTCTGCGGCGAGTTCAAAGCGTGACGCCACTCTCTTATATATCGCTCTGCTGCAGTGCATCCGGTTTACTCCCGTTGCACTTCCTTGCACTTTCACCCATAGAGTATGCTTACACCACCGTCCCACTTGCAAAAGGCGTGCTGTTTCCGTGATCCGGTCTAGACCGGATGGTCAAAGTGTTTACACACTGCTGCAGGCTCACGGCACGGATTATGTCTTTTCTTCAATAATTGAAATGTCCATTCAGGTAAGATAATAAATACGTTACATCATATGCACCACTAATGTTAGGATGTGTAGGTACTGTAGCAAAGGGTGTGTGACTGTCTGCTTTCGCCTTTGTTGGGAGGGACACATATTCATAACTCTAAAGTAAGCTAACAAGCTAATCTAAGCTAAGCTAATTTAGCCAAGATAACAAAAACCTACAAGCAGCTAAACCTGGGGTCTTCAACGTTTTCAGGCCAGGGACCCCCTAGCTTATAGAGAGATGAAGCAGGGACCCCTTAGCTGAGAGAGATGAAGCAGGGACCCCTTAGCTGAGAGAGGGATGAAGCAAGCAGGGACCCCCTTAGCTTAGCATGCCTTGAATGCTTTGTTGTCAGTATTAAAGTGATAGGTAAAGCCACTGTTACTTACTTCAACAGGGGGTCCGGGGGTCCCCAGAGTTACTACAGGGGGGTCTTCCAAATCTTTGAGTGATAGAAACTTTGGTTTATTAACCACTTGAACCCTAGCGTCCATATTCTGAGAACTCTAGCCAAAAATAGCAGATCTCCTATTTTTGGCAAATAGCTTTGGTGAATGGGGAAAAGAGCAGACTAAGTACAGAGTGAAAGGTCAAGTTTATCAGGCCAGGGACCCCCTAGCTTATAGAGAGATGAAGCAGGGACCCCTTAGCTGAGAGAGATGAAGCAGGGACCCCTTAGCTGAGAGAGGGATGAAGCAAGCAGGGACCCCCTTAGCTTAGCATGCCTTGAATGCTTTGTTGTCAGTATTAAAGTGATAGGTAAAGCCACTGTTCCTTACTTCAACAGGGGGTCCGGGGGTCCCCAGAGTTACTACAGGGGGGTCTTCCAAATCTTTGAGTGATAGAAACTTTGGCTTATTAACCACTTGAACCCTAGCGTCCATATTCTGAGAACTCTAGCCAAAAATAGCAGATCTCCTTTGGCAAATAGCTTTGGTGAATAGGGGAAAAGAGCAGACTAATTACAGAGTGAAAGGTAAAGTTTATTAATATTGACAGTTCAAGTCAATCTCTCTCAACTAAGGGGCCCTTGGCCTGAAAACGTTGGTTAATCGGTCAATTATTTAAGCAATTAATCAGATTGTGGCATTTGTTTAGCTATTACCTTCTGATTAAAGAATAGCCACACATTTGTCAGGCTAAATTCTTTTCAAATAGGTAATTTAAAAATAAATATTCAAGTCATATTTTTAGCAGGGTTCCCACGGTCATGAAATTACTGGAAATATTTTGAAAGAGTCCTGGAGAAATAGCTATGCATTCTTTGGTTATTAATGATGTTGTACCTATGAAATGACAAATTAAACATGGGGCAAAAAAACTACAAATATTAGAGGCAGAAATTGTGAAAATAGCCAATCTACATGCTCACAACGTTGCGAGGCGTTGTGAGCATGTAGATCTGCTATTTTCACAATAGAACAGTGTTATACAAAATTCCTCAACTCTTAGTGCTCAGGGTCAGTATTGTTATACCATTAACTTGTTTAGACCTGAGGCCGATTCTAAAATCCACTTGAAAATTTAAATGTAAAGCTTTTGCCATCTGACCACTTCACCTGGCAGCCTATGAGCTGCCATGCTCCGTGGTCATGTGGGTAGATCGCGTGCATTTTCACTGAACCCTAACTGCTCCTGATGATCAGATTGGTGCCTTGCTCTGCTGTTCATCTTGATGTGTGTGAATGTAATGAACATTGAAATTCACTGTGTATATAACGACATTTACCTTGATAAAGCTTACTTTAGAAAAGATATTCTGAGTGCTTTGCCAATGGACAGCCAGACAGCCAACCTACAGCAATCATTCTTATTTGATTGCATATTCCTAGGCAGATAAGTGACTGAACTGTCCACATTATGTTTTGGGAAATAGTCTAGTCCTCTCAGGATAATAACCATGTAACTACCGTCACAGCAAAAAGGATAGTTATATAGTTATATATACTTATAGATTTTACAATTTATGCATTTAGCAGATGCTCTTAATCCAGAGCGATTTACAATAGGCAAGGACAGCACAAGGTAATCCATCAAATTCATAGAACAACTTGTGTTTATAACACATTATAGGCATGGGGTGCCTAGCAAGTGTTACACTATTCATGGGTTGCATTTGTAGTCCTACATCAGCCATGTTGAGGACCAACACAGGCGTTCTGATTGGCGTAGAACATTAGTTCTATGCCAATTAGACAAATTGAAAAACCTTGTTGGTCCTCAACATGGCCTTTTAGGACTACAAATGCAACCTGAATTCATGAATGAATTGCATGAATATAATGGAAACCGCTGATTAATGTAAGTAACACAGTCTTTATGTTGTGTTCTCCCCCAAGACTCACCGTGGGACCTACGTGAAGAGGGGGTGAAAGGTGCATTCTCCTCAGCAAGCAGTGGAACCTCCGAAAAGTGATGACGCAGTCAAGGGAACGTTACCTGCTAGTTTTGACTGGGGCAGAGAACGTCAGCTTTTGGACAACGCACCACAGATGCTGATGATGATTATGACAATGACAGTGACTCCGACATTTTCTGAGGACGATTTGGAATAGGCAGCTGCAGACCATCTCATTTGTCTCTCTCGCTCTCTCTCAACCACTCCTACCTACAGGGCTTTTTCACAGCCACAGTGTCCCTCTCTGGTTAATATGTAGACACCAGTGTCTCCACACTGGACCACTTTTCTTTGATGGACTACTATTCCAATTTTGGATTTGTGTGGATTTTACCCCTATGCGGACTACTGAACTAAGGGTTGCCCACCTGCCCCTGGCAGATAAATAAAACTCTCTGGCAGGTGAAGTTTGCTTTCAGGTTGCCCGACTGGGGACAGCAGGGCTGTGTTGTGTTGTTGTTTTGGATGGAGCATGGGAGAGGAGAAGGAGAGAGGAGGTCAGTGACTCTGGCCCTCAGCAAGGAACAGAATCCAAACATTTATGAAGAACGCATGAGGATACAGAGAGCACGTCCCCTCTCCGCTGTTTGAGAGGGTTCGCCAACGGAACCATCTTTATAAACACAACATGAGATATCGGCCCAAACGCCTGAACGTGGCCAGAGCACTCTTTCTTCTTGTGTGGAGAATGTTAAATAAGAGCACTGTTTGCCTAAATGTCCTGTTGTCACTGTTGCTACACTTGAAAATATAAAACAGTAAATGTGAACCCATAGTCATATTCATAGCTATGTAGGTTTTTGGCTTAAAGAAATGAGGTATGACATTTGTTATTGCACATCCCCAGAAACATTGAGAGAGAGAAAAATAGAACAGTAATTACAATTTTACCTATCATTCCATAATGTACTATTTCGTTTAGTAGAACATGACATGGACTTGCCAAACAGGTACGTGCCCCTGAAACAATATTTATATGGCAAGAGCAAGATATCACAGTAAACTTCCATCTAAACCAGGGGTGGGCAACTTTATGATGGAGAGGGCCACTATATTTCCACCTTCACTCCAGAGGGCCACAATGCATATTGCTGTGTCCTATACTTTGTCATTCTAAGTATCTCATACAAAAAAAGTCAAAATAGCAGATCTACCAGCTCAAAACGCTTCGCACTGCGATGCGTTTTGAGCTTGTAGATTGGCTATTTTTGCTTCTTTTGAATTGGAATCCGGAATTATTTTTTGTTCTTTTTTAATTGGAATCCTGAAATCTAACATTTTGATTTAATTTCAAACTCATTTAGTTATATACTCATGTTAACTTTATGAACCTAAATATGAAAACAATGGACATTAAAAAATACATTTTATTACTACTATACTAGTCATTATGGCATGACCTGAGGCCACAGTGGCCTTAATGCCCCAGCTGACTGTACCACTTTATCCTCTGTCTCTTTCTGGTCAATATGTTGACAGTAGACACCAGTGTCTCTTTCTTGTCATGTAGACACTGGTGTATCTTTCCAGCCATGTAGACACCAGTTTCTGTTTAATATGTAGACACCAGTGTCCCTCTCTGGTTAATATGTAGACACCAGTGTCTCTTTCTTGTCATATAGACAGCTGTGTTTCTTTCTAGTCATGCAGACACCAGTTTCTTTTATTGAGATTCTGAAATTTTAACTCCTCAAGTCCCCATTTGGAATTTGAGAACATTAGTATTCATTTCAATGTGTTTGTAGTGTCCCTGGTACAGAAGTCTCTTTGTGAGAACATTGCGGGGGCAGGTGAAATGGTTCTGAAGTGTTTGTATGAATGGGTGAAGTGGTCCTTTAATGTTTTTCAGTTAACTGGTCAACCATGGTTTTTATTATTCTGTCTGGAATGTAACAGGGACGCTACAATATCCTCTGCTCACACTTTTTTATAATCCTGTATGAGAGCCTCATTTAGTATTAATATGTTGTGTGAATCTTTAGAAACTTAAAGGTGGACACTACAGTACTCATACTAAGGAGAAGCCTTAACTTTGCCGAAACTTGTTCATTTACTTTTGTTTTCCTTCTGTACCGTATGAAGTTGTGATTAACACGGATATGCTGTTCCGATTTATAAAGTTCTCTGCACCTTAATAAAAGCCAGATAAACCTTCCTTGTTGCTCGAATGCCTCCTTTTTTATACTTCTGGAATGTATTCATCTCTATTGCTGTATCTGAAAGTACTTGTTTATCTGTCATCTTGTAACTGGCAGTGCTGCCTCTGGGCGACATACTTTTCCTCCTAAGATTAATACGACTAATAAGACTGATTCTGAATAAAATGAGTTAAAGCTACTTGTAGAACAGGAAATGACAGCTTGTATATTTTGTAATCTATGCAAGTAATACTTGTAATACTCTGTTTTCTTATGAAGCAATTTCATTCACACTAGCTGGAGGGCAAATGTGCGGACAGCATTCAAGGTGTGTAGTTCTTGAGCACAATAAACATATTTTATGTTAATCATTGTAGACCAGTCTATTACCACACACTGCCAAAATATGGCATTTTAAAAGGTGATTACTGGCTTTGGCTGGCAGTGTGAATATACTACAACACCACATTACAGGAATCTGTTATAGTATATTATCACTGATAAGATTATAATGCTTTTTAACTAGAACATAGTGTTAACAATGTGGGTGTATGAAAGCTGGGGAAGACATAAGGGGCCTCGGAATCTCAAAATGGAGCTTTGTGTAAAACTTGACACAAAGGGTTGTGTTATAGTGTAATATTATAATTGTGTAATAGCGTAATAGTGTAATCATGTAATAGCGTAATAGTGTAATATTTTAAAAAACGTAATAGTGTCATATAGTAATATTGTGATAGCATAATAGTGTAACAGTGTGATAGAGTAATACAATAATAAAGGGTGGGCATACTAGACTGAGTACCAAAACACAAAGCAGCATGAAGCATTGGAGTTTGGATGCACTCGATGGGAAAATCCTACAGACTCCTCACTCCTACTGAATCCTCATGACTCCTGCTGTTATAGTGTAATAAATGTATGTAGCGCAGCAGAATTAGTTCATACAGATACACTTGAGGGGTCACTGCGCACTATGTTGCTTTAAGTCTGTTACTACACTATTACGCAGTCTACGTCACAGGCGACGTGGCAGCCTGCTGGCAGTCAGCTGATCTCTTGCCAAGCTATGTAACCCCCTCAGGCTGTCATTCTCTTGCTGCTGCCTTCCAGGCTGTTGTGCCATGCGCTTGCTTGCCCCCACCGCCTCCCCAGCTCCACCAGTAGGCTCTGCTAATTCTGTCCCCCATGGGGGGTGTTTATATATTTATATATTTATATCCCCCTGCTCCTAATGGTTTATGATGTTCTTCCGGGCTGCGCTGAGCAGGGGGAAGCAGAGCCGACGCCAAGTCAAAATGTTACATTATACACTTGTAATACTCATCAATAATAAACATTGTTAATCATATCGTAAGTTATCTGAATGAACTAAATGAGGGTATGCATCATATCATATGCCACTCAGATAAAGTAGCAAGAAGCTTTGGAGTTTGATTGGGGCGCATGTTGGCGCACTGACTCTTCATAACTTCATAACTGCTGCTGGCTCTTTTTATTACCACTCAATAGGTGTTCCCGCATAACTTCCATGTATGATGAATATGGTGTCACACGCATACCCTCTATTGGCTAGCGTTGACCAGCGTTGGAAATGGAGGTTGTGGAGGTTTACATTTTTCATCCCATAGAGCATAATGCGCCCTCTCGTCCATTCTGCGAACACAGTCAATGAAAGTATCTTGCCAGTTCAGGCTGAAAATTGCTGGCTTCTGGGCACAAACAAGGCATCGAACCTCAGGCCTTGATTTGAAAGGACACTCAGGGCGTTGTCTGTGTGGTCTCTCCTCCTTACTGCAGGTTGTTGCTCTTAAACGTACGTCTATTTTCACCCAGTGGTCCTTGAGGTCTGCCTCACCTTCGATTCTTTCGAAGTTCAGATGGTCGTAATTGAGTTGACGATTGGCTTTATAAATCGCCAGATCCACAAACTCCTTGACCAGAGGGTCCAGCCAGTAGCTGTTGTGTTCCGGTGCCAGTGATGTTGTCGCCAGGCTAACCACAGCGGCCAGGAGGAACAACTCGGACACGGCAAGTCTCCTCATCTTCTCTTAGCACGCAGCGCTTCAGTGGAGGAGGAGAATGATGGATAGGTTTTTCTTAAACCCTTGGATAAAAAAACCTTGAGTTTGAAAGTGTTCAAGTTACTGTGAAGCGATGCCAAAATAGGAGAGCGAATACGAAGTAACAACACCTGGTTTCCTTCAAATACAGCAAAGACAATATCTACCGAACACAGCAAAGACCATAGTTATAGGCACCTGGAATTAATTGCTACTGGTCAACTGCTACTTTATCTGAGTGGCATATGATATGATGCATACCCTCATTTAGTTATTACACTATAACAGCAGGAGTCATGAGGATTCAGTAGGAGTGAGGAGTCTGTAGGATTTTCCCATCGAGTGCATCCAAACTCCAATGCTTCATGCTGCTTTGTGTTTTGGTACTCAGTCTAGTATGCCCACCCTTTATTATTGTATTACTCTATCACACTGTTACACTATTATGCTATCACAATATTACTATATGACACTATTACGTTTTTTAAAATATTACACTATTACGCTATTACATGATTACACTATTACGCTATTACACAATTATAATATTACACTATAACACAACCCTTTGTGTCAAGTTTTACACAAAGCTCCATTTTGAGATTCCGAGGCCCCTTATGTCTTCCCCAGCTTTCATACACCCACATTGTTAACACTATGTTCTAGTTAAAAAGCATTATAATCTTATCAGTGATAATCATAGAGTATATATAAAATAGAGAGCGGACGAGCCCCGCCCCCACTATCATTTCAATGCAAGTGCTCAGTGGCGTTTTGAAGCAACGGCTACGTGCTAGCATGTAGCTAATCCAGGTGCATTCTGGGGGAAATTGGCCACTATTCGAGACCACAAATGACGTCACGCTGCTCTCCGCTCACAGTCTGGAGTGGAGGGGGCGGGGCCAAAATGCGCGTTTAGGCTGCAGTTCCAACTTTGGCCACCATCGGGGCTCCTTCAAATCTAGCCCTGGGTTCTGGGGGCTTGGTGATAATATACTATAACAGATTCCTGTAATGTGGTGTTGTAGTATATTCACACTGCCAGCCAAAGCCAGTAATCACCTTTTAAAATCATATTTTGGCAGTGTGTGGAAATAGACTGGTCTACAATGATTAACATAAAATATGTTTATTGTGCTCAAGAACTACACACCTTGAATGCTGTCCGCACATTTGCCCTCCAGCTAGTGTGAATGAAATTGCTTCATAAGAAAACAGAGTATTACAAGTATTACTTGCATAGATTACAAAATATACAAGCTGTCATTTCCTGTTCTACAAGTAGCTTTAACTCATTTTATTCAGAATCAGTCTTATTAGTCGTATTAATCTTAGGAGGAAAAGTATGTCGCCCAGAGGCAGCACTGCCAGTTACAAGATGACAGATAAACAAGTACTTTCAGATACAGCAATAGAGATGAATACATTCCAGAAGTATAAAAAAGGAGGCATTCGAGCAACAAGGAAGGTTTATCTGGCTTTTATTAAGGTGCAGAGAACTTTATAAATCGGAACAGCATATCCGTGTTAATCACAACTTCATACGGTACAGAAGGAAAACAAAAGTAAATGAACAAGTTTCGGCAAAGTTAAGGCTTCTCCTTAGTATGAGTACTGTAGTGTCCACCTTTAAGTTTCTAAAGATTCACACAACATATTAATACTAAATGAGGCTCTCATACAGGATTATAAAAAAGTGTGAGCAGAGGATATTGTAGCGTCCCTGTTACATTCCAGACAGAATAATAAAAACCATGGTTGACCAGTTAACTGAAAAACATTAAAGGACCACTTCACCCATTCATACAAACACTTCAGAACCATTTCACCTGCCCCCGCAATGTTCTCACAAAGAGACTTCTGTACCAGGGACACTACAAACACATTGAAATGAATACTAATGTTCTCAAATTCCAAATGGGGACTTGAGGAGTTAAAATTTCAGAATCTCAATAAAAGAAACTGGTGTCTGCATGACTAGAAAGAAACACAGCTGTCTATATGACAAGAAAGAGACACTGGTGTCTACATATTAACCAGAGAGGGACACTGGTGTCTACATATTAAACAGAAACTGGTGTCTACATGGCTGGAAAGATACACCAGTGTCTACATGACAAGAAAGAGACACTGGTGTCTACTGTCAACATATTGACCAGAAAGAGACAGAGGATAAAGTGGTACAGTCAGCTGGGGCATTAAGGCCACTGTGGCCTCAGGTCATGCCATAATGACTAGTATAGTAGTAATAAAATGTATTTTTTAATGTCCATTGTTTTCATATTTAGGTTCATAAAGTTAACATGAGTATATAACTAAATGAGTTTGAAATTAAATCAAAATGTTAGATTTCAGGATTCCAATTAAAAAAGAACAAAAAATAATTCCGGATTCCAATTCAAAAGAAGCAAAAATAGCCAATCTACAAGCTCAAAACGCATCGCAGTGCGAAGCGTTTTGAGCTGGTAGATCTGCTATTTTGACTTTTTTTGTATGAGATACTTAGAATGACAAAGTATAGGACACAGCAATATGCATTGTGGCCCTCTGGAGTGAAGGTGGAAATATAGTGGCCCTCTCCATCATAAAGTTGCCCACCCCTGGTTTAGATGGAAGTTTACTGTGATATCTTGCTCTTGCCATATAAATATTGTTTCAGGGGCACGTACCTGTTTGGCAAGTCCATGTCATGTTCTACTAAACGAAATAGTACATTATGGAATGATAGGTAAAATTGTAATTACTGTTCTATTTTTCTCTCTCTCAATGTTTCTGGGGATGTGCAATAACAAATGTCATACCTCATTTCTTTAAGCCAAAAACCTACATAGCTATGAATATGACTATAGGGTTCACATTTACTGTTTTATATTTTCAAGTGTAGCAACAGTGACAACAGGACATTTAGGCAAACAGTGCTCTTATTTAACATTCTCCACACAAGAAGAAAGAGTGCTCTGGCCACGTTCAGGCGTTTGGGCCGATATCTCATGTTGTGTTTATAAAGATGGTTCCGTTGGCGAACCCTCTCAAACAGCGGAGAGGGGACGTGCTCTCTGTATCCTCATGCGTTCTTCATAAATGTTTGGATTCTGTTCCTTGCTGAGGGCCAGAGTCACTGACCTCCTCTCTCCTTCTCCTCTCCCATGCTCCATCCAAAACAACAACACAACACAGCCCTGCTGTCCCCAGTCGGGCAACCTGAAAGCAAACTTCACCTGCCAGAGAGTTTTATTTATCTGCCAGGGGCAGGTGGGCAACCCTTAGTTCAGTAGTCCGCATAGGGGTAAAATCCACACAAATCCAAAATTGGAATAGTAGTCCATCAAAGAAAAGTGGTCCAGTGTGGAGACACTGGTGTCTACATATTAACCAGAGAGGGACACTGTGGCTGTGAAAAAGCCCTGTAGGTAGGAGTGGTTGAGAGAGAGCGAGAGAGACAAATGAGATGGTCTGCAGCTGCCTATTCCAAATCGTCCTCAGAAAATGTCGGAGTCACTGTCATTGTCATAATCATCATCAGCATCTGTGGTGCGTTGTCCAAAAGCTGACGTTCTCTGCCCCAGTCAAAACTAGCAGGTAACGTTCCCTTGACTGCGTCATCACTTTTCGGAGGTTCCACTGCTTGCTGAGGAGAATGCACCTTTCACCCCCTCTTCACGTAGGTCCCACGGTGAGTCTTGGGGGAGAACACAACATAAAGACTGTGTTACTTACATTAATCAGCGGTTTCCATTATATTCATGCAATTCATTCATGAATTCAGGTTGCATTTGTAGTCCTAAAAGGCCATGTTGAGGACCAACAAGGTTTTTCAATTTGTCTAATTGGCATAGAACTAATGTTCTACGCCAATCAGAACGCCTGTGTTGGTCCTCAACATGGCTGATGTAGGACTACAAATGCAACCCATGAATAGTGTAACACTTGCTAGGCACCCCATGCCTATAATGTGTTATAAACACAAGTTGTTCTATGAATTTGATGGATTGCCTTGTGCTGTCCTTGCCTATTGTAAATCGCTCTGGATTAAGAGCATCTGCTAAATGCATAAATTGTAAAATCTATAAGTATATATAACTATATAACTATCCTTTTTGCTGTGACGGTAGTTACATGGTTATTATCCTGAGAGGACTAGACTATTTCCCAAAACATAATGTGGACAGTTCAGTCACTTATCTGCCTAGGAATATGCAATCAAATAAGAATGATTGCTGTAGGTTGGCTGTCTGGCTGTCCATTGGCAAAGCACTCAGAATATCTTTTCTAAAGTAAGCTTTATCAAGGTAAATGTCGTTATATACACAGTGAATTTCAATGTTCATTACATTCACACACATCAAGATGAACAGCAGAGCAAGGCACCAATCTGATCATCAGGAGCAGTTAGGGTTCAGTGAAAATGCACGCGATCTACCCACATGACCACGGAGCATGGCAGCTCATAGGCTGCCAGGTGAAGTGGTCAGATGGCAAAAGCTTTACATTTAAATTTTCAAGTGGATTTTAGAATCGGCCTCAGGTCTAAACAAGTTAATGGTATAACAATACTGACCCTGAGCACTAAGAGTTGAGGAATTTTGTATAACACTGTTCTATTGTGAAAATAGCAGATCTACATGCTCACAACGCCTCGCAACGTTGTGAGCATGTAGATTGGCTATTTTCACAATTTCTGCCTCTAATATTTGTAGTTTTTTTGCCCCATGTTTAATTTGTCATTTCATAGGTACAACATCATTAATAACCAAAGAATGCATAGCTATTTCTCCAGGACTCTTTCAAAATATTTCCAGTAATTTCATGACCGTGGGAACCCTGCTAAAAATATGACTTGAATATTTATTTTTAAATTACCTATTTGAAAAGAATTTAGCCTGACAAATGTGTGGCTATTCTTTAATCAGAAGGTAATAGCTAAACAAATGCCACAATCTGATTAATTGCTTAAATAATTGACCGATTAACCAACGTTTTCAGGCCAAGGGCCCCTTAGTTGAGAGAGATTGACTTGAACTGTCAATATTAATAAACTTTACCTTTCACTCTGTACTTAGTCTGCTCTTTTCCCCTATTCACCAAAGCTATTTGCCAAAGGAGATCTGCTATTTTTGGCTAGAGTTCTCAGAATATGGACGCTAGGGTTCAAGTGGTTAATAAGCCAAAGTTTCTATCACTCAAAGATTTGGAAGACCCCCCTGTAGTAACTCTGGGGACCCCCGGACCCCCTGTTGAAGTAAGGAACAGTGGCTTTACCTATCACTTTAATACTGACAACAAAGCATTCAAGGCATGCTAAGCTAAGGGGGTCCCTGCTTGCTTCATCCCTCTCTCAGCTAAGGGGTCCCTGCTTCATCTCTCTCAGCTAAGGGGTCCCTGCTTCATCTCTCTATAAGCTAGGGGGTCCCTGGCCTGATAAACTTGACCTTTCACTCTGTACTTAGTCTGCTCTTTTCCCCATTCACCAAAGCTATTTGCCAAAAATAGGAGATCTGCTATTTTTGGCTAGAGTTCTCAGAATATGGACGCTAGGGTTCAAGTGGTTAATAAACCAAAGTTTCTATCACTCAAAGATTTGGAAGACCCCCCTGTAGTAACTCTGGGGACCCCCGGACCCCTGTTGAAGTAAGTAACAGTGGCTTTACCTATCACTTTAATACTGACAACAAAGCATTCAAGGCATGCTAAGCTAAGGGGGTCCCTGCTTGCTCCATCCCTCTCTCAGCTAAGGGGTCCCTGCTTCATCTCTCTCAGCTAAGGGGTCCCTGCTTCATCTCTCTATAAGCTAGGGGGTCCCTGGCCTGAAAACGTTGAAGACCCCAGGTTTAGCTGCTTGTAGGTTTTTGTTATCTTGGCTAAATTAGCTTAGCTTAGATTAGCTTGTTAGCTTACTTTAGAGTTATGAATATGTGTCCCTCCCAACAAAGGCGAAAGCAGACAGTCACACACCCTTTGCTACAGTACCTACACATCCTAACATTAGTGGTGCATATGATGTAACGTATTTATTATCTTACCTGAATGGACATTTCAATTATTGAAGAAAAGACATAATCCGTGCCGTGAGCCTGCAGCAGTGTGTAAACACTTTGACCATCCGGTCTAGACCGGATCACGGAAACAGCACGCCTTTTGCAAGTGGGACGGTGGTGTAAGCATACTCTATGGGTGAAAGTGCAAGGAAGTGCAACGGGAGTAAACCGGATGCACTGCAGTAGGCGGGACTTCCTTGTTAAATATATATATAATAAAAAAAACAACAACAAAAGCGATATCAGCGTGAATCAGGTTGTGTAAAGACATTCTGTCAACATCTATTATAGGACAATAATATAGTGCTTTGAGCACTTGGAAAAACGCTATAAAAGTGCTATAAAAATACAGTCCCAGGCCATTTTATTATTATTATTATTATTATAGTCCAAACCAACGCGGATGACGGCCAGCCAGCTGATTGGCTGCTCGGCTCCCATAGATTTGAATGGGGGAGATTCTCGGTTGAATAGTACGGGAACGGGGCCTTTTTAGGCTTATATGTACGGGAGGCAATGAGGCAATGCGTACTATATGACCAAAAATGGGCGAGAGGTGGTTGGATTTTGACACCAGGCAAGGTAGAGAGGAGGCAGAGCAGCAAAAAAACTAGAACCCCCCAGCATGAAGAGCCACATATTGGAGGTGGGGGCATTGGGCTCAAATGGCAAGGACATTGTAAGAAAGCAGCATGCACACTTTAATATGATTTGTCCAACTTTACAGAAACAGAGTGTGTACACAAGTGGGATTCAGAGATTTGGTCAAGTTAACCGTTTCTCTTTAGAAAAGGATCTGTCTGGCTTTCAATGCTACCAATCAGGACATGTAGCTTACCGGTGTGACACTAATGACCAAGGTTGCCAAACTACACCCGACTGTGACCCTGTGCTCAAAGTTAGGAACCAGCGCTGTCGAGACCTGGAGCACCAGTTGCCACTGACAAAGGTGGAGAAGCCGTCTCTACAGGTGGAACCACATGCATTGGAGAAGAGCAGATGGGAGCGGCATAGGAGAGTGGGCCTTCTGGAGGGTGAGGTGTCGGAGCTGAGCCACGGCAACAAGGAGCCTATTAGTATGGCCCAGACCCTCAAAGAGATGGACTTCTCCAAACACTCATCTGACCGGGTGAGTTGGCCAGAGGCCCAGGGGGAGACTTGCAACCAGAAGCTGGATGACCTGGGAGATCTACAGCAACAAGTGCACCTACTGGAGAAGCGCAACACTGTCTATAGGCAGCGCATGGGTGAGCTAGAGGAGGATATAACAACCTTCGTGCCCAGCACCGCATTCTAGTCGAGGAGAAAGAAGGGTTGATCTCGGAGAGAGTGGCACTCCAGGTGACCAATGACGAGCTGAGGCGGGGACAAGACAAATGCTTGCCAGAGCTGCAAGTCTAGGTGGAGGAGCTCCAGAAGGCTCTACAGGCTCAGCACAACAAGACTGATGATGCGCTCTCCTTCCTGTTGAAGAAAACACTGGAGGAACACTGAGGCTGCACTCACACTGGAACGCACTGTGTTCATCAAAGTTCTGTGTTCAGTCAAAGTCTCTTCCAAAAAATAATACATTTCCCACAATGCTTTGCGGACGTGGGCGGTTCCGCTTGAGGAGGAACCAGATATGGTATTTGGCCATGTAGTTCTTTTGGAGTTGTCATCGGGTGAAGGCAGAGTACCTTTTACTCAATACATTTTGAATTCCAGGCTTTTACTTGTAACAAAGTATTTGTATGTTTCAGTATGGATACTTTTATTTAAGCAATGAATTTGAGTATTTTTTCCACCACTGTATAAAGCTTACATTTTATTATGAATCATTTTATTATTAATCAATTGCATCTGTGTAGGCATCACTGTCACTATGTATGACATGCAAAGAAATATTTGTGATATTCATTGTTATTGTCAAATGTTTTACTGTGAAACACACTTAACTTTAATTTATTTATAATATTTTTCGTTCTGAAATGGAGGTTTCATGTCACTGCAGTGCAGACAGGCTCTGCTGCTGTAGATTACAAACTACAAGTGAACACAGCTGTGTGGGATTGCATCATGGCCTTTCTGCCCTATTGGTTGGCAGTTGAACCCTGCCCTTCTGTCTCATCAAGTGCAGCATGTCTGCCCTCTAATGCTTGCCTACAACAGTCCCTGTGCGTGTTGTGTGCTTGTGTGCTTGTGCTTAAGCAACCACAGGACTCTCACTAGACTTCAAACCATGTGACTTCCATCCGGAATGCATTGTGCTGTCTCTGCCCCCCGCTCCCCCCACACAACTCTCACTAGACTTTGTGCCTGCAGGTCTGTAGCCAGCCTTAGAGAAGCAGCACAAGAACTTCCCGAAGTACAAAGGGGTCCTTGATGACCTCGGATGGAAAGCAGACGGCCCTCGAATTCTTATCATCTCCCCTGGTCAGTGGAACGAAGGGTGGCACCAATGGCAGAATAAGACAATGATGGGGCCCTGTAGAAGTGGGTAACTGTTCCAGTTTTTCATTTAGTAGTGAATCGTCGGGACGACATTCATCTATGGGGGGGTAGAATGTAACCCCTAGAGGGCAGTAGAGCACAGAGTGGCGGACAAGTTGACGTCATGAGTGGGGTGTATATTTAAGAGCAATTTTAGACAGGCGCGGCACAGAACAGTACTGTGGGTCCTCACTGCAGGTTGCGTGTTGAGCGAGGGAGGGTTGAGTACTGTAGTGGAAGAAATATGTGAAAAAGGTGTTCACTTCCGGCAGAAAGCATGAAAATTTGCACCTAGGGGTATTTTTGTGCGCTGAATTCAAAAATTGACGGTCCCAAGCACTTTTCTCAAATTCACTTTTCTCTCATTCACTTACCATAGGGTTAGGGTTAGGAAAAAAAGGCCCCCCAAAAATCTTCTTTAAGTAGCATGTGAGGGGTCTATCTAGGGGGCTTTCATGATTCTGAATCCATTCCAAGCATTTGTTTTGCACACAAAACATTCCTTGGGGAAGAAATGGACCCCACAAACTATGGTTTAGTGATGAGTCATCACTTTTCAAAGTTTTGTTGTGTCCATTTCTCGGAAAGGAATGTTTTCCGTGCAAAACAAATGCTTGCAATGGATTCAGAATCATGAAAACCCCCTAGATAGACCCCTCTCATGCTACTTGAAGAAGATTTTTTGGGGGGTCTTTTTTCCCTAGTATGGTAAGTGAATGAGAGCCACCAGATCCCATGGGAAAAGTGCTTGGGACCGTCAATTTTTGAATTCAGCGCACAAAAATACCCCTAGGTGCAAATTTTCACGCTTTCTGCCGGAAGTGAACACATTTGCCTTTTTTTGTTACATATTTATCCCACTACTGCTGGCTGTCTGAACTGGTAAGCCTGTCTATCTGTATGCATCTTATCCCCGCTTGTACCGTTTTATGTTTTGTTTGGTCTGAAATGACAACATGTTTTATATATTGTCAGGTCGGTGTTTGGTCTGAAATGACAACATGTTTTATATATTGTCAGGTCGGTGTTTTGATGCCGTTATGGTCGTGGATGTTTTCCTGTCCACTAAATTGTTTGGGGTGTGGCCCCACCCGCTCCTCATGGTGTGAGCTTTGAACTTGAAGAAATGTGAGTATTCTAATATGAATGTGCAAAAGAAATGGGATTATAATATATTCTGTAATTCTGAGTTTCGTGTAACATTGTGGCTAACCTGTATGAATTAATGTCATTGTTCAGCTACAGGTGGTGTGCTGTGCTGCTCGGTGTGTGGCTCGTGTATTAACCCTGAGAGGCGTTTGCCTGAGTTGATACAAGCCATCGGGTAAATTATTTTATTAGGCTGCCTATTAATACACTGCATTTCCTGTGACATGATTTTGTTATTATATTTTGATTATATTGTATACTACCGACTATGTGCTGATGAATTGTTTTCATGAATTATGTGATTTGTCATTGTAGATCTATCTGGAACAAGCGTCACAGTTACGACCGCTGTTCCTTTCCCCTATTTAGTTTATTTCATGGATGCATTGCTGTATTCATACTTATCAGCTGTCGTCACGACGCTGTGGGAACGCCCCCTGGTTTACTTGTGTAGGGCAGAAAACCACGTGATCTAGCACAGTCCTCCAGTCTGCAGCCAGCCAGAAGCGTTTCACAGCCCTCCAAAAAGGATTGCAAAGCGACTTTGCCACAACGCCGGACAGTTGTTGTGCGATCGGGTGCTCTAATAGACGAGGAGATAAGTCCGGAGCATTATTTTACAGGATCCCAGCAGCTCCGGAGAGGAGAAATAAGTGGTTGTCTGCTATCAAACGTGCCCCTGTCGCAGGTGAAGGGAAGGAGTGGGTACCGTCCCAGTACACACGTCTTTGCAGTGCACATTTCATCAAAGGTAACGTTGTATTTTGCTAGCTAAATCTTCTGATAGATGACGAAAAGTTACTGGCTGTGTCCGAAATCCACCCTATTCACTAATGTAGTGTACTAAAATGGGGCTCCGCCATTTTGAACTAGTGTCCGAATGTATAGTGAGCATTTTTGTACCCTAATATAGTGTACTGAAGTATCCCACAATGCATTTGGATTTGTAGTGAGCATTCGATGGTCACTATTCAAGCGCTATCCAAGCCCTGCCGCCCCACAATGCACTGCGCTGCGGCAGCTGTCTCGCGCTTTGAGCACGCAAATGCGGTGTGCACGCGCACACGCACACTGCAGGCTCGTCTCTGCGTCTCAGGGCAGGAGGAGTAGCCACCTGTTGCTGAGCAAACGCAACAGAGCCGTCCGTAGCAGAACCACCGGCTAAAGAAAACAACTCGTACAAATGTCCACAGCATTGTCACCAGAGAACAAAATTTGTTTTTCATCATTTAATGATGAAAACAGCTCTAAAGTTGAGTTGTTTATGAAGAGAATATACGAGAATAGACGCTGGAGGCTTTTGTTTTTCGATCTTTTCTTCCAAACCTTCCACAGCTGATAATAATCATGATAAAATAATGTTATTTAAATTAGCAAGAATAACCTATTTTATCACAAACATGGGTGTGTATATCTGCATGTGAGACAAATGAATGTGGCATAAACATTATTCATTCATTGATTCACCAATGAATGAATACAATTTAAAAAATATATAGGCCTATATATTTTTTAACATTATTTTATTGAATTGTGATGAATAAAAACATAATTATATTTGGCCTATTTCTCATAATAACACCGCAACATGTTGGTATGTTATTTACAATCCACAACACAAGCATTGGGGAGTTGATGTACAAGCTCACAATGCGTCGCTTCGCCCCCTGTTGAGAGCTTGTAGATCGGCTATTATTTATTGCTCCAAAAGCCAGCGCTAGAGCGTTTTAACTGTGCGACAGCGATGACGCAACCAGATGGCGACGGAGTATTGTCCGAAATGCGCACTACGATAGTACACTACATCTGGATCCCTCATTTAGGGTTAGGGAGTAGGGAACGTGTTCCGCATTCGGACACAGCCACTGTGTAGCACTGCTAACGGTAGTGCTAGCTAGCCAGCTAAGTTAGCCTGCACAATAGCCTACATGACGGTCATAAACATGACTTGTATTCAGGGCTAGCCTGCACAACAACAATCAGCTCTGCTCCATGAAAACTAGATATACATTATCAATGTTTTCTGTACCGGACTAGTTAATGTTTTCTGTAACAGGGTTAGTTAATGTTAAAATGGATATTTTTCCTTTTGTTAAGTTGTTAGCAGTGGCGTCAGTTCAGCAAAAGCTAAGGTATGGCAACATGACTGGTGTCTTGCACGCGCGTGACACCAGTCATGTTGCCATACCTTAGCAACGGGCACAATGAAAAGCACATTTATTATTTCCCCCACAGTAGCCAAGCCAAGGTATGGCAGCTGCCATAGCTTGCCATACCCAATTGACGCCTCTGGTTGTTAGCAGTTGTGTTGGGACAGTTTGCGACGCGAGCAATCAACTTGTCAACTCATGTTATGTATCATCATTTCCTTAGGTGCCAAGTCTGATGACCCTTTATCTCCTGACTGGGTTCCATCCATCTTCTCACACACACCAACCACCATGAAGAGGAAGAGGGAGAAAGACATGGAAAGGTAATGTTTAAATGAAAATACTTTCTAAATGTTAATGTACAATATGTTTACTTCAGTAGATAATTGTCATCAAGAGAATAGATAGTGTTCTAAAGAAGCACTAATACTATTCCATTCACTTTCCAGTCAGTGAGGGCACATGCTTAGGATAGAGGCTGGGGGTGCTTTGAGATCGATTAAGATATATGGAAGGTAAAGGGAACTGACAGCAGGTGTGGCACTCCACCTTGTTGTGATACTGGTACTGAAAAGAACCATCCAGGCCACCTTCTAAAGGCCCATTCCCACAGGGCCAGATAACAGATAAAAAAGTCTTTCTCCAGATATTTTTCCATTCAAAGTGGATGGTAGATACAGATAAAAAAAATGTCTATCACAGATAAAAAGAATATCTGTGATAGACATTTTTTTTTATCTGTATCTACCATCCACTTTGAGTCTATCACAGATATTTTCTTATCTGTATCTACCATCCACTTTGAATTGAAAAATATCTGGAGGAAGAGATTTTTTTATCTGTTACCCTAACCCAGTGGGAATGGGCCTTTACTCTTGGCATCCATACTATTTAATATGATAGATTTTTATTTATATCGTGCAGACAGGACATTCTAGACAACTGATTTTTACTCTCACAACTAGTTATATCTTGAATGTAACAACAAACTTGCATCCTTAAAAGTATGAGCAGACAAGCAAAAGAAGGAACAAGAAGTTGGAGGAAGAAAAGAAGAAGGATGCAGTGGATGTTCTCCTGCAGTTCTCATCCATGCCTGCTGAGCCCACTGATCCATCCACTGAGCCTGCACCACCTGTAGAGACTGAGGATGATGAACAACAACAACAACAACAGCAACAACAACAACAGTGTGATAACAAACTGTGCCAGGAGAAGATGAACAGGTTAGAGGAGGAATGCCAGGAGAAGATGAACAGGTTAGATAAGGAATGCCAGGAGAAGATGAACAGGTTAGATAAGGAATGCCAGGAGAAGATGAACAGGTTAGATAAGGAATGCCAGGAGAGGATGAACAGGTTAGATAAGGAATGCATTGAGCTCAGGAAAGAGAACTACAGACTGAAAGACATTATTAAATCAGGCTCATTTGAGGAATATGCATTTCAAGATGATGATGGAAAGGTGAAAGCAATGACAGGTCTTCCCACACATGCAAAGCTACAGGTAGTCTTAACATTTGTGTCACCATGTCTCGTGGCTGGTTCAATCCTCTCTCCATTCCAGCAACTGCTTCTAACTCTAATGAGGTTGAAATCAAATCTTCCCCTTATGCTGCTTGGCTGTATCTTCAGGGTCTCCATTTCAACTGCCAGCAGAACATTTAGAAACACCATTGACGCGTTATATGATAGGTTCGTTCCTGCAATGGTGTTTTGGCCAAATCGTGAAGAGCTTCAGCTGTCAATGCCTATGAAGTTTAGGCGTGTGTTTCGCAACTGTGCATCAATAATCGACTGTTTTGACATTTTTATCGAGAAGCCCAATGACATAAAAGCAAGAATCCAGGCATGGTCCAGTTATAAGAACCACCACACCATGAAATCTTTAATTGGCATAACACCCCAAGGAACAATTAGTTGGATATCTAAAGGATGGGGTGGCAGAACATCAGACAAATACCTAACAGAGAGATGTGGATTCTTAGAGAAAATCAACCCAGGGGATGCAATACTAGCAGACAGGGGATTTGATGTGGCAGACTCAGTTGGTCTCTACAGCGCCCAGCTTAAGATCCCAGCGTTTACCAAAGGTAAAAAGCAACTGAGTCCGTTGGAGTTAGAGTCAACACGAGGTCTGGCTGCGGTCAGGATTGAAGTGGAAAGAATAATTGGCCGAACTCGCAATCTTTATACAATTCTCCAAAGTACAATTGGAATTAAGATGTGTGAAGCTCAACATCCAGAATGTCCTACACTTTTAGATAAGATTGTCAGCGTGTGCTGTGCACAAATGTGTCTCCATCAATTGTTCCATCAGGCTAGACCAGGGGTGGGCAACTTTGATGATGGAGAGGGCCACTATATTTTCTCACACACTCCAAAGGGCCACATTGCATATAGTCAAAAATAGCAGATCTACAAGCTTCAAACGTGTCACAGTGCGACACATTTTGAGCTTGTAGATCTGCTATTTTTTAAATTAGAATCCTGAAAAGTTCTTGTTTCCAAATGCATGTACAGGTTCTTATGTTACTTCTTACTTTATGAACTTAAAAACAAATGCATTGAACATAAGACTAGAGTAGGCTACTAGCCCATGTATAAACTAGGAAACAGCTCTGATAGCAATGAGTTCAACCCAGACTTGACTGTTATAAAATGACAACATTTATTTTGAGACAAACCTTTATTATGTAACTCTGTCAAATAAAATAATGAAAAATGAACAGTTTGCTTTGTATTTATTCCTCCTCTCTGCTTAGCTTTCCCCATTTTCAGGAATGTTCTCTTTGTTCTGTTTTCTGTTATTTTGTATTTATTCCTCCTCTCTGCTTAGCTATTTCCCATTTTCAGGAATGTTCTCTTTGTTCTGTTTTCTGTTATTCCGCCTTTGCTTAGCTATTTCACGTTTACAGTCACTGCATTTCCAGATTGAAACTTTGATACGAGTGGTGTCAATCGTTAAACAACTTTTATGAATGTATTGCCTTTTACAGATTCCAGATTTACACTCAAGGCTGTCTTCGTTATCCAGGACAGGCCCACCACAGTAACAGACCTTGCCTTCAGTCGGTTTGGTTTGCAGTGATGTTGCTAGAATAGGTGCTGTAAACACTTTCGCTACTAGCTCAGGAACTACACATTTCTGTACAAAGATGTGAACCTTTTCACAGATGGTTTCAAAAAAGTCATTATCAGGTAGAATTCTCTCGATGTGGATTTCTCCTTCACTGTGTGGCCCCGGTCCATAGACAGCAAAGTCGCCGTAGCTTGCTCCTGCCAGATGAATCTGGGTCTGTATCTGATAAAAGTACTGATCATCTCGCTTTAATGATAGTCTACCGTTAACCTCTTGGAGACAAAATGTGTTATCCTGTTGGCTTTTCTCCATCAGAGTGCTATTCTGAAGGCTGCTGGGAGCTTTCACCTCCAACACACCGAAGTCATGGCAGTCACATGTTAGTATGCTGTCTGGAGATGCCCCCAACCATGGGTATTGAGGGTTGATTATCAGTCCGCCTATACTCTGAGGTTGGTGTGGTGTGGCTTCAGTCTCCAGGTGTACTCCTCAATGACTTTGTCCTCGTGTTCAATTCCCCACCTACAACCAGAAAAAAGTACACAGTAGGTATCAAAGTACAGTAATAGGTTTATCATTTACACTGTTATATTACTATGAGGCAGTAACGTTATGTTGAAAGCTGAGCGCACAAAGCAGGTCATCGACAACTGGCATCTACTCCATGAACACATGCAGAGTACAGTGCTGTGATAGATCAGGGGTTTTCAAAGTGGGTGCCGCTAGATAATTTGATAAGATTTGGAATTCATCAATATCACTACATCAATATCATCACTTCACTATGCTTAGTAAAACACCCCTGATTTCCATTGTACTTGATGAGTTATTTTTCAATCTACGACAACTCTTCACCAAAAATAGCAGATCTACAAGCTCACAACGCGTCACGTGACGCGTTGTGAGCTTGTAGATCGGCTATTTTTGGTGAACCTTCCCCCCAGAATAGGCATGCTGGGGTTCAAGTGGTTAAACGTCAAGTACAACATTATTTTCAGTCAGTTCTGATGGAAACAGATATAAATATGATGTAAGATTCTAAAAATGTACAGTGTAACTCAGGGGTGATGTGGATGAAAAACTTATTTACAATATGGATGTGAATAGCATATACCTGAGGGAGTGTGGAGCATTTTTTGAGTCCTTGAAGGCTACAGGATAGCAGATTTTCTTCAGCAGGGAGATGGATGGCTTGTCTGGATCTGTGTGGCAGGCTGCTCGAATGTTGGATGCAGTGACCCTTCCTGTCCTCTGGTCAAACCACCTGGGACATTTTGATTGTGGTCTTGTTTCCTCTTCAATCACATGGCACTACAATAAAAAAAAAAGGGTTAGGGTTTGGTTTGGTACTTTCGGTACTCATCCCTACCTACACTCACTGTGAGCTGCACTGAGCACATTCTAAAAACATTGAACTAAAATGAGCAAGGCGCTTGGTGAGTTGTTCGCTCTAAGCAGGCCGCTCAGTAATTTAGCTCGACCAGTACTGACTCAGGGACCGTACCTATGTTCCCCAGGTTCTATGTTCCCCAGGTTCTATGTTCCCCACTTTCTTACCACCTAAACCTACCCCTAACCTCACTAAAACTAATGCTGTGAGGTGTGGAACATAGGGCGGGGAACATAGAACCTGGGGAACATAGGGTGGACCCCCTGACTCATACCTGTTCTTCTGTGATGGTCAATTCTGCAAACACCTCATCAATCTTTGCCTTTAACTCAGGTGATGGCAGTGACCTGTTGTGGGGCTTGTAAAGCTCGCATAGGGGAGCAGGAATGTCCAGTTGGATAGTTCTGGGGATGAACCTCTCTGCATAACCTGGGACAACTGACAGGATGGCGCTCTTGACAGATACCTTCTCAGTGGCTTCAGACTCATGTAGCATTTGGTACAGTCTTCTACATTCATCTGGGGTTGGAGGAGGAAACTTGGCAGGGGGAGGGTCACCCCACCCCTCAGCAGCTCTCTTTCTCTGGGCTTTGGTGAAAGCTATCTTGCTCCCTTCTGCATACACCACTGACTTCAGAGCTGCCTTGCTAGGCGCATTCCATTGAGCTAGCTCCTCTGTGCATGCAGTCCCCTTCGCTTTGTTTACACGTGAGAGGAGGGAGAACAGTATGGCACCTACATGTGAACACACTTCCCCTAAACCTGCCATACAACTACAGTGGCCAAAGCGCACCAGCCCCTCCTTCTCCACAGCAACCCAAGCTGTCACTGGTGGTAGATTCATACCATAAGAATGGGTGACCTGACGTTGGGCAGAATTAAGATTTATGTTAGATTTGTTATCATGACACTGTACAAAATATTAATGGGGTAAGATTGGTTTTAGTGATATTTGAACTAACCCTCTACACTATTTCGTCATGAAAATGTGATTTTGCGTGTATGTTTTAGAGGCAGAAGTATAATTTGCATAAAACTGCAATATTCATTGAATTATTAAAAAATAATGTTTCAATTAAAAAAAAAATCGATCAGACAGATCTTTAGATATCAGTCCAAAGTTCATGTACAAAAAGTTCAGTGCACGTGACGCAAAAATCCCAGGATAAAAACGGGATTATCGTTTTACAAACTGCTCAAAATGGCGGAAAATCTAAGGGCGGAGCAAATAAGATTGGTTTCAGTGATATTTGGACTAACCCTCTACATCTTTGCCAAATGCCATGAACGTGTGACTTTGCATGTATGATTTAGAGGCAGAAGAATAATTTGAATAAAACCGCAATATTCATTGAATTATTAAAAATATTTATTTAACGTACAAACTTCTCACCCCTTATAGGCAGGGCAAAGCGTGTAAAAACCTGATTAAAGGGTGCACCAAACTTTCTCAATTGATTTTTATGTTTTTTTACCTGTAGAATCCATTTCTGCAATATAAATTTTTATAGTGCGCATAATTAATGAGATAATTAGCATTTTTGACTAATTATGCTAATTATCTCACTAATTATGCACAATACAACAATATACTTTGCAGAAATAGATTCTACGGGAAGAATTACATAAGGATCAACTGAGAAAAGTGTGGTAAACCCTTTTATCAATTTTTGATGAATTCTTTCCTGTTCTTTCTGCCCATGTGTCAAATTATTTTTAACATGGGTGGAAATGACAGGACAAACCCTATTTAAAAAATGATAAAAGGGTTTACCAAACTTTTCTCTGTTGATTCTTATGTATTCTTTCCTGTAGAATCCATTTCTGCAATATACATTTTTGTATTGTGCATCATTAATGAGTTAATTAGCATATTTGAAGCATATTTGACATATGAGGGGAAATAACACGAAAAACCTATAACAATTTGATAAAAGGGTTTACCAAACTTTTCTCTGTTGATTCTTATGTATTTTTTCCTGTACAATCCATTTCTGCTATGTACATTTTTGTATTGTGCATATTTAATGCGTATGGATAATTTGGATGTAGGCAGACACAATTATGCAATTAGGCCACAGAATATTTACATTTGATCAAAATGAATCAATTTTTATATCCCTAGTGGAGGACCCCCGCCACTGCAGAGAACATAAAATGCTGTAACTCGGGCTAGGAGCGACCGGGAGAGCCGGGGCCGGTACCCACGCGTCCGCCTTGGACTGGAATCCTGTGACGTATAGGACACGCTCCAGTGACTGGCTCACACTAAAGGTCCCCAAAGTAAAAACTGAACTAGGGAAGATAGCCTTTTCCTTTAATGCCCCAACCACTTGGAATGAACTACAGCTTACACTCAAGATAGGTTCTCCTATAACATGGTCATTTTAAATCCTTGATTGCAGATCTACCACAGTGAATTGGGCATTCCATTATTCAATTAGTGTCAGGTTTAGCTTACAACATACCTGTCACTTCTTCAGGCATCCGCATAATGCGAATAAACCGACTGAACAGAAGCAAAAGCAACACGACACGCCTTCATCTCGGTAAAGGTCTTATCCTCTAACAACCCTATTAGCACGCACTTGAATGCAAACAGCATGACAACTATGATCATGGCTTGTGGATTTAAGAATGTGAACCTTGCCAATTACTTCAAACATCTTATTTGGTCAGTCACTACATCTTGACCTCATCTCTTCACCACCACACACAGTTAATAAGCATAACATTGTGCAACCCATTACATCTCATCTTAATGGAGAACCACCAATTTTCATATTGAACTGTGTCATTAATAAGAAAAAAAAGTCCCCTCCCTTATGTGTTGCCTAGAACTGGAGGATTGATTTTGGGTTTTGTATTGTATCTTTAATTTTTGGCTATCAGTACCATTAGACTAGAGGTGGCAAAGGTTGCATGTGATTTTTGTATTGCTGCTACATGTTTTTATTTTGGGGTGTTAACTTGAGTGTCAACTCTGACCGCTTTATGTTTCAGACAGTGAGGTGTCTTCCCTGACAAATAGCGCCGGAATAAATCTTATGAGACGATTCTAAGATGACCCAATCCTTTTCTCCATAGAGAAATTACTTCTGTGACCCAGGGGATTTGTGTATTTATTTTCGTGTGTTTTTTTTATGTGTTTGTATGTTTTTAATGGACCTTGAAGTCTACACAAATAAAGTTGATGATGATGATGATACATGCTGTGCATGCGTCGCAAACTGACACTGAAATGAGCGAGCGAGAGAGAGAGAGAAAGAGAGAGAGAGAATGGGGGAGCGCGCGGGCGAGCGCGCGGGCGAGCGAGAAAGAGAGAGAGAGAGAGAGAGAGAAAGAGCGGGCGAGCGAGCGAGTGAGAGACAGAGAGAGAGAGCGATAATAATAAATGACCATTGGTTTTTCAATCGGTCAGAATGTCCGGGAGGAATTTTATTTTCCGGTCTTGGCCATAAAAAATCGGTCAAAACCAGCAATTACCGGTCTAACGCGATCTGTGATATATATATATACGTATATATAGTTTATTGGGGAGCAGGGGTCATGCATTTTCCTCAAGTCACGCAGGGGGGATCACCAAAAAATATCTGAAGGGTGTGGGGGGGCCAAGGAAAAAAAAATCAAATGTTATAACTTGTAAACCAGCACCCCCTAGTGGATAATTAACGAAGACTCCCTAACTAGACACCTTGGGCAACCAGATCTTATTTTATTGTTGTTTGGGACACGATCAACACTATCCTGAGTTATTTTTTGTGTTCTGTGTGCATTTTGCATCATATGATGCAGCATGATGACTCATATGATGCAAAATGCATCATCATTCATGCTGAAATACCAAAATATCTCATAACAAAGATTGAACACAAAAAATAACTCAGGATTGTGTTGATCGTGTCCCAAACAACAATAAAATAAGATCTGGTTGCCCAAGAGATGAACAGGCCCTTTAAGGATTCTAAAAAGGTAGGTTAGAAAAATATATCTTTCGGTGCGTGGGAGGGCCCCCTCCCTACCAGACTACACGCTGTGTGTAGAGGGTCTGACTTTCTCACATTCACAGGTCCAATGGCGCTCACATCTCAAGCTCACGCCAGGCACAATGACAGGGCATTTAAAGACAACGTCACAACAGTGACTGCGGCTTGGGAAACGGACGGCTCGGGGACCATTTCGGGCCGTCACAATGCGTGCTTGTGCAGTGCCTCCAAACATACAGCAGAGGGTGATCACCTTTCAATAAGGGTAATAATAATAATAATAATGTTGCATTTCTATGTTTCAGTTAGACACTTTTGTCAGGATTAACAATTTATTGAAATGCTGTTTGAACCTATATTAAAAGTTAGAAACCACTGTTTTACCCAGCATGTAAATTTTATGTTGTAATTGTCTCCACCAGCTGAAGGCATTTGGGAGAGTATGTTATCGCCCCTGTCCGTCCGTCCGTCCGTCCGTGTGTCCGTGTGTGTGGGTGTGTGCATAGGCGATTTTAAGGGGTGTCCTTGGGTGCACTTGCACCCCCTGACCACCAGGCGGCCATTCTTTTTTTTCTTTTTACTTTTTTTTGTAATGTAACTTTATTTTATAATTATTAAATAAAACGGTGATCGTGGTTTGTAAAATGTGCGCAAAAAGAGAGGAGGGGCAAGTATTTCTGTTGTTAACTTGGCAGTTAACTCAGCAGGCACTATGGGTGGTCTGTGAGATTAACACCATATAGGCATTTTACAGATTGAGAAAGAACACGAAATTAAACTGCAGCAAATAATTGATCAGTATGCAAGTGCCAAAAACCGGAGGCTGCAGTTCATTGTGTAATAAGGATGATTGCTTGATTGCTTGATGATTAACTTGATGTTTGGCTTTATATGTCTTGTGCTGCCTCTGCCTGCAAAATATAAGTAAATAAATGTGCTCATGGTGTCTAGAAAAAGAAGCACCTGTTTTGCACTTTTCTTTTGGGTTACATTTGGGTAAAAAATAAACAGCAGAAACCTGTTAAAACAACAGGACAAAAGCGCTAAAAAACTATTTTTTTTCGCACGCGTGCTGGCGAGCGTGTGCATGAGGTAATAGAAGTACTCGGTCTGTCTTGCACCCCCTGATAGAAGAGGCTAGAATCGCCTATGGGTGTGTGTGCGTTCGTCCGTCTGTTACCAGCTAATCTCCGGCGCTGTTGGCTTGTTCTCTGCCAAACTGTGCACACACACTCCCTGGATGCCAATTCAGAACCTCTACCCCAAATCTTTCACGTGGCCCTGTTCTAGCGCCACCATGAGGCCGATGTTTGCAAAACACATTTCTGTACACTACTCTTACAGATTTTGTCCAAAATGTGATCGACACGGATCTGTCCGATTTTGTATATTCCATCCTGATTGGCTAAGATTGGCTTCCAAAGTTTGTAGGATTGAGCCGTTTTGAACAAAATGCCTCAAATCCATCCAAGTGCAATTATCATGAAATCGGGCACACACATTCCCACTACTGTAGGTTGAGGAAGAAATGCCACTTCAAATTTTTGAAATCAGCCTCATGGTGGCGCTATAACAGGCCGATTTGTGGTTTTACCTATAACTCCACCGATCAGTTACACAGTATCTCTATAGTCATGTGATCAAGTCTGATCCGTCTGATATTTCATATTCCATCCCGATTGGCTAATATTAGTTTCCAAAGTTTGCAGGATTGCTCAGTTTTTGAACAAAATGCCTCAAATCATCAACGCAGCTTGCGATTACCGTGAAATTTGCCACACATATTGCCACTGTGTCAAGGAACAAATGCTACCCTTTTCACATTGGCCTGTTATAGCGCCACCAGCAGGTAGACTTTAGCAAAACACATTTTTGAAACACAATGCCTAAAATCATGCATGCAATGTCCGATTGCCATGAAAGGTCTAAGATGAAGAACATATGCCAACCTTTTTACATTGGCCTATTATACAGTAGCACCACCAGAACGCCTCTAGTTTGAACTATTTTCATGGTTTCATAAATCACAACTTTATAGTAGCTTGAACCGAACCCGTGCATCATTACTGAGAGCAGCGGGCCAATACCGAGCATTTTATGGAGAGATAGATGCCAAAATAAAAAATGCAGTGCCCATCTACGACCCTGGTTTGGCATTCGACTTTGTCTATCCTTATTCTTAATCCTGGATGGGTGTTCCGTGAGATAGATTTTTTTTTTTTTTTACTAATCTGAGTTCAAAGGGTGATGGTTGTTGGACAGTATTGATGGAGAAAAAGAGGTGGAGGATTTGACTGCAATTGAATGCAAAGTTATATTAATGGTGCAAAGGTAACATGCCATTTTGAAAACATTGTTGGATACCTGCAGCAACCGTTTGATTGATTGATTGATTGATTGATTGATTGATTGAATGAAGAGTTTATTAGCAGTTTGCAATAGAAAAAAGTACAGTTTCATTACAGTACAAATCACTGGTACAAAGTCAACTAAAAGGAGTTCCTAGAAAGCCTTACAGCTTATTTACACAGGAACCACTTTATGTATCTCATATAACATTGAGAGACAGACGGATAGAACCAGTGGTATGATATGGATTTTAGAAGTGTGGGTCCTCTAAATTCATGACGTCATGCGCGCACGCTGTTTTTATTGTTAATTAGTGTTTTTATTGTTAATTAGTGTGTGCATATGAGGCGCGCGTGCGTGCAGCAAAATAAGTGTGGGCTCGCCGAGCCCACGCGAGCCCATGGCATCTCACCCCTGGATAGAACATAACACTTTATCTAGGATAACATCAATTTCAAAAGCAGAAAAAGGATAACATCAATTACAAAAGCAGAAAAAAGGAGGGTGGAAGCATGGGGGCTTAGCTTATTTACAAGTCTCGAGTAGCAGCCGCCTGAAGGTGACTTTTCATACCAATTTTGAAGGAGGCTAGGGATTTGCACTCCTTTAAGGCTTGCGGAAGGGCGTTCCACATGTTGGTGGTATGCAGGAGAACGAATTAGAGCCTTGTTTAGTGTTAAATCTACGTTGAACATGATTGGTGGAGCTGCCTCTGGTGTTGTGATCGTGGACATCCTTGACCTTTAGGATGTAGTTTGTCAGGTACAGGTACATGGGTATCTTGGAAGTGTAGTGTATCTTGTACACCGGGCCCATTGCAAGATACTATACTCTGTCAGCTACTTTGAGCCACCCCACACTTTCGTGGTGATGATCGGTAAGGTGGGCTCGAGGAAGACCAAGTACAACCCTAATTAGTTTGTTCTGGGCTGTTTGGAGCTTTAACTTTAAGGCAGCTGAGACATCGCAATACCAAACGAGGATTCCGTAATCGATGAGGTGCCCAATAATAGCACCTCCTATGGTCTTTCGACCATCTGAAACATGTCAAGCAATTAAACTGTAAACTTGAACATAATGTTAACACATATTGAGTTTCATGGAACATGAAATAGTCTGTTTTTGAACTTATAATTGTTTGGTTTAAATAACTATTGTATTGAGTTGTAGTTGAACATAGTTGAAATAAACTGATTGATTGATATTTATATAGTTTAGATAACTCATTGATTCAAGTTAACGCCAATAGAAACGTATTAACGAGAATATTTGAGTTATTTAATCAATACATTTAATTTAATGCTAATCAATTCAAACAAGAACTATTCACAACAAATGTTTTAGTTCTGAACACATTAAAATGTTTATGTAAATTACTGCCTCAAATTGTTGGAGCTAACTTAGTCAAGTTTATAGTAGATGTTGGGGAATGGGGTGTGAAACGCAGTAGGATGGAGCCTCAGAGTTGATGACAGGTCAAACAAACAGCCTATATCAGCTTAAGAAAAGAAGAAAGAAAAAAAAGATTTGGGCTGCATTACATGTTGACAGATGGCGTGTTGAGGGGAGGAGACTGGTTGTGCAGTACTCTATAAAGTATAGTGTGAGGAAGAAGTTCAACAACTCTACAACAGCAAGACATCAGAACTGACAAGACACCATTAATCTACTAATCAACTATACTGTACCAAGATAACCATGGGATCCACAGCCAGCAAAGATGGTAAGCAATCTACTCTATCATAATCAACAGCATCATTCTATAAATATGAATATGAATGTCATCTTTTGTTAGAAAGGAAATAGTACACAGTAATTATATCTATTATTTATGTATTTATTAAGCTGTTTGAATATTGTATGTAAGCCCTGTCATGCACAATTTATATCATTCCTGTCTCCGTATCCTGTACCTTTGCATAGACAGTAATGCTAAAACGGAGGTAAAGATACATGGCTTCAATGACTTGTCTACTATATAAGCGGCTGCGTCATAATAGCGTTTCGTTTGCAGTTGCAAAATTCAAGTCTTAAGTCATGATGCCGTGGTCTAAAAAAGTTAAATCAGGCTCTCAGAAGTGAAAAGAGAGAAAAGAGAGAGAAAGGGCAAGGGGAAACAGCTCCTAACTAGTTTCTTCCCCCAAAAAGTTGGTGAGCAGCCAGTGAATGACTCTAGACAGATTTATACCGTCGTATGATGGCGCCGGTGCATCAAAAATAGCCGATCTACAAGCTCACAAAACATCATGTCCTGACTTGTGCATGACACGTTGTGGGCTTGTAGATCTGCTACTTTTTTAGGCACTTTACACTGTCGTATGATGATAATAACAGTTGATAATGTTTTTGTTAATATCAACATTTGATCTTTGATTTAAAGAAAGCAGTCAACAAATTCACGTTCATGTCTCTACATGTTTGTTTACTACATTAGGAAAACTTAGTGAAAGAAAAAAATTGTATAATGAATAATAGAGGGTGAAAAACAAACATTAAAACTTAACAGTGAAATACAAACAAGTGAATGAAATAATGTAAAAAAAAAAAGAAAAAAAGTGTCAAGGACCCCTAGGGGTCTGCAGAGTCCACTTAGAGAACCACTGCCCTAGATGGTTGGGTACTGTATTGTTCAAAGTTAAAACAAAAAAATACGTTGTTATAAAAATATATTTATAAATCAAGGACATTTCTGTTTATTTTTTGTATCTAAAACGTATCCAACCGTGACACCAACATATCGAACCGAACCGTGAATTTTGTGAACCGTTGCACCCCTATTATACTGTGTGTGTGTGTGTGTGTGTGTGTGTGTGTGTGTGTGTGTGTGTGTGTATATGTTACAGTACGTTTGGGTAACTCAGTACGTTCATTGTAAGAGCGCTTGTTTTGTCGTTCACCACCAGATGGCGACGACAGCCATTCACTAGTGAAGGCGCTGACGTCACTCGTTTGCGACTCTCTTTCTTTATTTACTAGCCTAGCTCGGCAGTGTTTAGCCATTAGCTTACTATGAGCTAGGGAGCGCTCCATTGTAGTCACTTGGACAGGGCGTTTATCGTGGGCTTGCCCAGGCCTTACGGCCTGGGCATAAATATAACGATTGCATTCACCACGGCTTCGTAACTCGCGTGACCGGCGCTCTTCGCCGCTGGCCTTCGCGCCGCTTGCAATGTCGTGGACAATCGAGCGGCTCCGCCTGGAGGACGTTGTTGTGCTCAAAGTGACCGCTTGTTCCGCCCCGTGCCGCACGACGAGTGCTCCGTTTCTCGACCGTACTGTTTCTCTATCAAACCGTGACATATATATGTATATAATAAACTTTATTACAGGCTCAGGGCCCACAGGGTAAAGACAACACATTACAAAGATAATAAAATAAAATAAAAGAGTACATTCACCAAGCCCACACCGGAGCTTCAAGAGGCACTCATACTCTTTCAATGTTCACCGAGCCCCACCAGAGCTAAAGAGGCACTCATGCCAGTGTCCTCTAATGGAGGACGTGTACCTGCTACGGCCAGGGTCTGTCATCTGTCCAATTAATCCATTCAATGAGCGATCCAGCCTGCAAATATATATATATATATATATATATATATATATATATATATATATATATATATATATATATACACCACTGTAGTAAACAAACATGTGTTGCAATTTAACATAAAGTGAACATGATTTTTTTTTTTTTTTGACTGGCTTCTTTCAATCAAAGATCAGATGAGGCAAAAAAAACATCATAAGAAAATGATATAAAAAAACATAATAAATAAACAAAACAACCACCTAAGCATCATGAAACACATGGCCCTCCTCAGTTTCAGAAACGACCACAGAGAGTGGAGCTGCAGCGGGTCCCCCATCGCCGATGATCGCTGATGATGATAGTCCTGAAGAAATGAGAGGTGAGCTCATATAGTGTCAATTTAATTAATAATCATCAACATAATAAATACAACAACAACCAAGACAACCAAGACAAATACAACAACAACCAAGACAAGCATCACAAGTAGGGTTACCAACCGTCCCGTAAAATACGGGATCGTCCCGCTTTTGGAAACTAAAAGACGTGTCCCGTATTGAACTGAAACGGGACGCTCTTTGTCCCGTATTTGAAGGTTGGGGGATAAATATGAATGACGGGATGATTTAATTGAGAAATGACAGCGATTCTGCCTGTCAATGAGCTCCGCTCTGCTCTCCTCTGAGTTAAGTGCTGCGTCCCATTGCTGTGAGAGGCACTGCGCTGTTTGTAAGCAGCTGATTGGCTTATTAACACAGTGTTGCTAAGACACAGTCCCATCGGCTGTAGGTTGGTTCGGTCCACAACACAAGTTGCCTGCGCGAGAGTGCAGTACTCGGCTCAGAACATTTTTTAATGTCTTTAAAAAAGAAAACGCGTGACAGAAGATTGTGTACCAACAGATTAGACATGAATCCATGATAGGTGATAGCCAAAACAACAAAGTGAAAAAGCAAACAGAAAATAAGCCATGGATGATGGATATATTGGTATTCCTGGGAGCACTGCAGTATTTCTTGTCTGCCAACTAAAGCGACCCCAGACTGGCTGGTATGTGAAATAACAAGCATGCATTGATTTTGTTTTTAAAACCTAATGGTTATTACTGTATGCCAATATGATTAAACTAGTGTTGGGTAACCAGAGAGTGGGCACATAAGAACCAGGTAGACCTGTTTTGGAAAAAAAAAAAAAAAAAAAAATACACTACATGATTTTTAGGTAATAGGACATGGCCCAAAGACACCCGAAATGATATTGTGAAAGGAAAAATATGATTTAATATAGGAAAATACCCGTTTTAGCCAACATTATAACCGAAAATAACCGATTTTTCGGCGTCGCCTTTGGCGACGCTACTTTCCTCATAAATATAATGAGGTGTCCCGTATTTGAAACTCTGGGAGTTGGCAACCCTAATCAGAAGACACATGACCCTCCTCAGTTTCAGAAACGACCACAGACAGTGGAGCTGCAGCAGGTGCCCCTGACGATGACAGTGAAAACATGAGAGGTGAGTTCATATAGTGTCAATTTAATTATTCCACGAAACATTTGTTTTATTTTGTGTTTGGCTTTATGTTAGGGTAATCTTTTACCTGTTTTCAAGTACATGTAAAAAAAAAAGTACATTTTACATTTATTGGAACAAGGCTTCATGATATCCTCATAAACAGCTATTTTAACACAACAACATTAAGTATTACCATTTTAGTTAATTCTAATGGTCTATATTAAAATAGTGACTTTTGTCACTGTCTCAGCATCCTGTACCTTTGGCATATACAGTAATGCTAAAACGGAGGTAAAGATACATGGCTCCAATTACTTATCTACTATATAAGCTACTATATAAATATTTCTACAGCAGACATGTAGCTGTGAGCTCTGGTGTTAGTATTTCTCCTAATCCATTCATGTTTGACTCTTGTCAAATCCTACCACTGTAGCGGCTTGTGATCGATGTGCCGACATATACACGGCTGGCCCGTCACTTTAGATGGCACAGTCACTCAGTGTAGGAGGGGAGGGGCACTCCAGAGCACAACAGTGCTCCAGAACAAGCAAGCTCAATGCTCATTGCTGTCAAAAGTGTGTAATACTTTAGGCCAGAGGTTTCCAAACTTTTTTGGCTTAGGACACCCCTATAAATATTTTTTTTCGTCCGAGGCACCCCTAAATTATATTCATAATTTACACTCCCAGCACCTTATATTTAAAGCATATTTTAGCGATTATGTTGCGAGGATAGCGTTGAGCCATTTTAGTTAGAACTGATGGAAAATAACTTGTTCTTTAGTTTTAAATTACACTAAATATATTTTTTAAAGTGTCTAAATAAATTCCAAATATCATCAAATTATCTAGCGGCACCCCTGGACTGCCATTGCGGCACCCCTGGACTGTCGTCGCAGCACCCCTGGACTGTCGTTGCGGCACCCCTGGACTGCCGTCGCGGCACCCCAGGGTGCAAATAAACAGAGAGATACAATTGTTTGCAGATTGGCTAATACAGGTGCAGAAGAAAGAGACCTAACAAAAATGGCACTCAAGGATAAGGAAGGCAAATCATTCCCAACATATCTAGCTTTTTTAAAGTCAGCTAATGGCCTTGAGAAAACTAAAAGAGACTGGCTCATGGTATAAGGCTCTGTACTGCATTTCATACATTATGTTCTCAAGGCATCCAAAAGTACACTGAACAGCGAAGATGGAATACAGTTAGTAGACATCAAGGCAAAATTACCAAAGCATGAATGAGACGGACAATTCCCATAAGCAGTGCTACTTGAAATGGAAATCACTGCAGCAGTCACTATTGGCAGCAACAGGAGTCGATAGTCACCTTCAAAAAACAACTGCACACTGAAGTAGAGAAGCATACATGATTTTGGAGAGGCTTTTGGATGTGACCCTTTATTTGGCTTCAAGAAACTTGCACTTGCTTCAGAGGCAAAACCTCAACATTAGATGATGTCCATCTCTCTCTAGGTCATCCTCAAACGAGCCCTCCATCATCACTTCCAGTCATCCCGGTTCTCCATACATCCTTCCAGCTCGTTGGTGCTTTGCGCTCCTACGTCTTTCTTGTGTACATCCACGTATATTAGTGGGGCTGTCCTCTTGACCAGTGCCCATATGCTGGCTCCCACAATACCAATTTGCTCATTCTCCTGGCTGCAATTTTCTCGCTCCCCTTGGTATTCCCTCACACAGGATCTTGTTGGTAACATGTGCACTTTTGCATGCAACATTCTAGTCACTAGAATGTTGCATGCAGTACTCTAGTCTCTAGATGGGTGTTACAATAGAATCTAGTGTAACACCCATCTAGAGACCGCAGGGTTGGCTTCAGGGTCCAGCGTTCGCTGCCATAGAGGAGAAAAGACTCCACCGTTGCAAAGAAGAAGCGGAGTTTGATTAAACGGCAAAGAAGAAGCTGAGTTTGATTAGACGGGGAGGTTAGAGTTCCATACACTGGTCATGCCGTTCAAGGCCCTCCATGCAATGCCTTCCTCGCTTTAAGATCTTGCTCGGTTGAGTTGACCCATGCACCCAGGTACTTGAAGTCCTTGACTTCCTTCAACACAGTGCCTCCTGTTGTTGTCAGAGGTGGATGTTCTGGTAAGTTACAGGTGATAACCTCTGTTTTCTTGGCATTTAGCCTAAGGCCAACTGTGGCAAACTCTAACTCCACTCTGCTCAAGAGTTCCTGTGCTTGTTCCATGTAGAGAAAGGGGGCTAGTGTGCACTCTTCTGTGTTCCTGGATTCCCAGGATCTCCACTCCCCTTTCCTCGGCACGCTGTCCGCATAGTCCAGGTCTGTCAGGACTACTGTTGCTTGTTGTCTCGTGCTCCTCAGTGTTAGTGTGAAGCCAAGATCCTGCTCTCGTCCATCGATGGCCTTCCTGAGCGCATAATCCAGGACTATGATGAAGAGGAAGGGGGCTAGGGTGTCTCCTTGTATTACACCAGCTCGGATGTCAATCTCCTCTCTATTGCCATCTGGGGTCACCACCTTGGCCCTTGTTCCTGCATACATGGTCTCTATAGCCCGGAGTATGTTAGGAGGGACATTGTAGGCCTCAAGGATCTTCACAATCTTGCCTCTGTGGAACGAATCAAATGCCTTTTTGAAGTCAATGAAGCACAGTACAGCTGTCAGGTTATCCTTTTTCACCTCTTCGACCAGTCTCCTTAATGCCAAGATCTGGGCTATACGGTAGTTCTCCCCTCTCGAAATCCATTTTGGTTCTCCCTCAGGTGAGGGTTGATGACGTGCCGTATCCTGTTCAGGATAATTCCGTTGAAGACCTTAGCAGTGATACATGTCAGGCTGATGCCTCAGTAGTTGTCTAGCATTGAGAGGTCTCGGGGCACCGGGATGATGTTTGAAAGAGACCATATGTCATGCTGCTTGTTGTGCAGTAGAGCAAGGTTACAGATCTCCTATATTCACTGCTGGGATCCGCTCCCTTATTCAGCTGCAGAAAGCGTTTCCTAACCATCTCTGCATACCTGGTTTGAAGGCCAGGATAGGTCGAGAATGCCTTCCAGTCATGTTGGATCTTGGAGCTGGGCTTGGGGACCCTGAGGCTCAGTTGCACCCTCATGGAAACCATGCGGTGATCAGAGCCCACAGAGCTGAGCGTGCTGTATGGCTCAGCATTCAGGATGGAGTTCCTCCACTTTTGCCTCACTAGTATGTAGTCCAACTGACGTAGCATAGCTGAAGCTCGTCTTGTAAGATCCATCTCTTCCCTGTTCTTTTATGGAACATGGTGTTTGCTGCCAGGAGCTGGTGTTCCATGAGAAGGGCAGTGAGGTATGTGCTATTGCAGTTAGTGGAGTCGTGGAATGGGACGGTCTTCTGGTCCAATCCTTAAGTTGAAGTCACCCAGGATTGCCACAAAGTTGTGTGCAGGGACATCTCTGACCTCCTCTGATGGTACCACGTTAGTGGGTGAGTACACAACTATGACTGTTGTTACTGGGTTGCCTGAGAACTCTGCTATGAGGATCCTATCGGTGTGATGGTAAACCCGACGGAGAGCCTTACGCGCCAGAGAACCCAGCATTAGCCCTACGCCCCCCTGTTGCAGCCTATAGGCCTTGTTTCGCCATGCAGGTGCAGTGATGAACGTGCATCTCTCCACTCTGCGGTACACTCCCAAAACCTCATTGAATGGTAAGGCTACTGTATTGGCTGTTGTCTAGAGCACCCCACCCATCTCGTTCAGAACCAGGCTACTGGAATTACTCCCAAAACTCACTTAATGGTAAGGCTTCTCCATTGGCTGTTGTCTTGGGTACCCTGCCCACCTCGTTCAGACCCAGGTTACAGTCCCAATACTGTAAATGCAATGAAATATGTTTGCACTATAATTACTATAACTAGAGACCCCCTGAAATAATCATGGAATTTAAGAATTAAGGCATTACATTTAGTTTGACTCAGTGGAACCGAGTCAAACTATAGGCTACATGTTGTGAAAACAGCAGATCTACAAGCTTACAATGGCATTGGTGCCATTTTTGAGACACCATTTTATTATTCTGCTCCAGGATTCTGGCTACCCCCCCTAAATCACGTGTGCTGAATATGCATTATTTATTTCGATGCACCAACAGGAAGTGCCTCAAACCGGCCACTTCCTGGTGTGTTTTGGGTGTTATGGGTTGGTAGGTGCTCCGATATATTTTTTCTCAAGTCTGCACATAATTTTAAGCTTCAGGTCGACATTCAGTAACCCTAATATCCTATTGTGGCATTAAGGAGCAATTTCTCCCCATGGAATGCAGGGATTCATAGTAGATCGGGTGGTGCATTGGATGGGGTGCCGTGATCGGACATTGCGGGTTTGGGGTCCTGTCGTCATGGTGTCCTCTGGGAGGACGACCAGCACCACCATCCGCTGCGATGTTCCTGCGGACTCCCGTGGCTGGAAGTATAGGATTTGGCTGATTTTGTTCTCCATGGTTGGCTTTACAATGCTGATTAAGGACTCCTTGCAGTCCTTGTTTTACTTCAGAGTGTCCTTCTCCTAGAAGGGTTGCCTACCATGGCTATGAGCCCCACCTGCGGAAAGCAGAGTAGCAAGCAGAAGCAACATGCACAACATGCAACTACAAGCACTACTACCACAGATCTACTGCACCAGCACCACATATCACACAGCCCTGCATGCAAGCACACATACACACAAGATTTAACCATGATTGAACCCAGGGGCGCAGGAGGCATTTTAAAAGTGAAGGGGACACATCTGGGAGGTATGTGCGCGCGCGTAGCGTGCGCGAAAATTTTTGGGGTATCCCCCCCACTTTTGGTGATATCCCCCCCACTTTTGCCCCGAGGAGGGGGGGACATATCCCCTCCACTTGAGCTGAATTACACAGTTGTTTTACGCAGATTTCAAGGCATTTTTAAAATGAAATACACATGAATTCATTAAGTCTATATTAGATCTTTTTATTGAACCACAGTAACAAGAGGAAACGTAACTTAAAATGTGTTGACAAACGAAATTGCATTTCCATTATGCATCTGTTCAAAGGTACTTACATTGTTGCTTGATTTAAAGAACGACGTTATCGTTTTTTGGTTTTTTGACCGTTTCATTTTGACTGAGAATGATGTGAGACTAGCCTACACACACCAGCAGCAGGTCCAGCACCTGCAATGACGGTCTCCTCCTGCCACTGCCTGCCTGCTTGTCACTATCGCGTTGCATTAATTAAACTCATTCAGAACAGCTGAGCTGAGCTGCCGACTGCACTGTGACTGCACTGGTGGGACTGTGCCTCTAGAGGGCAGTAATACGCCTTGAAATGAGAACTACTCAGTGTGTACAGTATAATCGATCATATTTGCGGCTTTTTCTTGGACCTGAACACTGGAGGGGATATCCCCCCCACCCAAAAAAAGTGGAGGTGTTAATCCCCCCCGTCCCCCCCTACCCCCTGCACGCATGATTGAACCAGAGGAACCAAGGATTTTGTGGTTTCCGTTCAGAACCAACTTTTACGGTTCAGAACCAACTTCGGTTCTCTGTGGAAAAGCTCACCTCTGGTTCATCCCATAGGCGGGAGAAAGAACCAGAACCGGTTCTTTGCTGGTGGAAAAGGCCCCATAATGGTAATTTTCTTGGCTCTCTTGAGCTGTTGACATGTTATGATCCCCTTTTGCATGAGCACTTAGAAAAAGTAAGGCAAAATAAGAAAGAGACACGGTTAACTCATTATCTCAGTGCTAGCACGCAGAATGAGTTCTATGGGGCAAAAGAGTGCTAAACTAAATTCTGTCAGAAAGAGAACATGCAATCTGTTACTCTGTGATATTGGTAAGATATGTACATCGAGAAGAAGACAAAGACAGTGGTGTTTGGAAGATAACTGAGAGGTTCATTAAATTCACAGACTTACAAAAAGACAGGCAAGGATATTTCAGAAATGATGAAGTATCAGTGCAAGACAATGGCATACCGTTAGAGGACTGTAGATGTCAAGGTTATAACAACAGGACCAATATGTCAGGAAAGGTGAAAGGAGTGAAAGCTCAGATTTTAAAAGCCAATCTTCTTGCTACGTACTCGCCCTGTGCTTCCCATAATCTCAATTTGGTGGGGGTACATGCAGCTGGATCATGTTCTGAAGTCTCAACATTTTTTGGTTGTGTTAATCGACAGTCAAACTGAATACATTTCAGTGTTGTAAAGTAATTAAATACACTTACTCAAGTACTGTACTAAAGTAACATTTCAGGCATTTATTTACGGGAGTAATTCCAATTTTCAATACTTTTACTTCTAAAAGTGAGTTATTTCTTACAGGATGATGGTATACCTGCTGGGCCTTGGGCCTGACGCACCTCCAACGGTGCCGATGGAAGACTATGCATGGCAGGGGCGTCCACTTCCCTGAGCCAGGCCTAAACCTGACCGCATACCATAAAAGGAGTTGTGCTGCAGGGTCTTCAGCTGGGGAGCACCATTCACCTATGTTTCGCCCCTTAGCCCAGAACATCTCCTGGTGGTGGGGCAGTGTATAGGGAAGTCTCCCTGACACTCCCTGCAGCACAACTTACTTAGATGTCCCCCCCCAAGTCTCGTCGCCTCAGCCAGAGCCAGTGGCTTGCCTTCTCTGCTTCCTCTGAGAGTTCCTTTGTGGCTTTACTCAGTCTGGCTCCCCGTAGCCCCACATCTTTGAGCAATTGTGACGTGGAGCTGCCAACAAAACCCCTGGCTCCCACCTCCACCGGGTATGTCCTCGCGGTCCAACCACTTTCTCTGCACTCTGCCACCAGGTCCGCATATTTCGCTATCTTCCTCCTATAGGCAGCCTCCAGTCCCTCCTCCCATGGCACTGTCAGTTCAACCAGCAGCACTGTCCTCACCGCTGCTGACCACAGTACCACGTCAGGTCTTAATGTGGTGGTACAGATTTCCTGTGTGAACCGGAGCTGTCTACCCAGGTCCACTTCCATCTTCCACTCCGCCCCTGGTGTTAAAAGTTTGGAGGGTGGTGGTCTCTTACTGGAGTGTTCTGCAGGTTTCCCCTGCCTATGGAAGTGGATCCCCTGTTGGCTCCTTGATGGACTCTGGTTATTCGCCTCCAGACGACTTTTCTCCAGCACCTCTGCCAGCTTCCTGAGCACTTGGTCGTGTCGCCACGTGAGTCGACCCTGTGTCTGGGCTGTTTTACATCCTGACAGGACATGCTGGAGTGAGGCATTGATGGTCCCACAGAGGTCACGGACTTGCTGATGACTGATAAGGATGCATAGTTCTGCTAATACATTTTTCATACAGTCTTTTTCAGTTGTCCTTTATATGGTCAGCCTTTTGTCAATGTAGGGGTTTCATTTCTCTTTTTCTTATGCCCTGGGATTGGGAATAATAACTTAAAAAACAAAACAAAACTTTTGTGCCCCTTCAAAAGTTATTCGGGAGTCATTTGGAATAATAGATGAATACATTAGAATAAAACAGACTTATTTATATAGACACTAACACTTTTACTGCCATTGACGAGTTCTCATTCTTTTTTTGGCCACTAGATGGTGCTGTTCCCTAAGCTATGAGTGACAGGTTGCTCCCTTGTTCTCTTGGGTGTTATAATTATGCTTCAGTTGATCACGTAACAGCGAAGAAATCAGCTAATTAGGCTGTTCAGAGAGGCAAGAGCAGGGGTCCTCAATAGCCGGACCGCTGTCCATGTCTGGACCGCAGCGCACCTCCGACCGGACCACGGCACACCTCCGACAAATCTCCGCACAGTTTTATCATGCGCTTCGAGGTGTGTCTCAATAGACGGCTTGCCGTGGTTACATGTTTTATTTCCACAGCGTGGAAAATCGTTTTTCACTGTTTTAGTGCTCCTTCAGCAGCCTTTGGTATAGATTTTGTATCTTTTGCGCCGATAGTTCACCTTCTCCCCACCGTTTGGTGGTCCCCAAGCAAGGTCCCTGTGCTTCAGCACGTAAAGCATGTGCATTAATCCGTGAGAGAACGTGAGAGAGCCCATAGCCTAGAGTGCTTCCTTCCACTCCATATACCGGACGTCATGCTCTAGGGTGAAATTCACTGCACGGAATGTTCCGAGCATGGTTCTGATCTCTAGGCCTGTTGGTGAGATACAGAAACGGCCCAATCCCGGACCGTTTTGGGGGGCCGGGCTATGGTCGGGTTCCCACGGGCTTAATTGCAGGACTCTAATTCCTATGTGATGATGCCCCCTGCTAGACGTGTGAGTGTGATTAATTAATTAATACCAGGTAGTAAAAATGATAGAGACACTGACACACATTGTGACTGGCAGGCTGTATACAGGAATAAATAAATGTTCTGAGGCGATCAGGGCTAACAGAACATTGCAACACCTGTCATTCAAACAGTAACAACTTTGCGTGTGGCCGGTCCCTCGCTTGCGTGGGGTTTGATTGTTTAAAAGGCGCATTTCCACTGCAGGGCCAAGCCAGAACCAGAACCAGAACTTTCCAGAACCAAGAACTTTCAAGAACCCGTGAAGTTCCAGAACCAAGTTCTGCTTTTGTTTCCATATAACCAGACCCAACCGGGAAGCTCAACTGGTCAGCCTGATTTGGCTGAGACAAAACAGCTGGTCATTTGAACAGCAGCACATTCGGGAATCTAAAATCTAAAATAACAGCTGTATGTAAGAAATACGTCTTTAGTTACTACTTTCTGGATATAAAAATAAAATAAAAAACAATAGAAAGTTCAAACAAGCTGCTAACTGTACTGAGCTGGTACGCTGCCTCTACGGAGAAAAAAAGCGTGTCTCTCTCACACACGCACGCACGCACACACGATACGAAGCAGGCGTGTCCTGAACACAGCGCACGGCTCGGCTGCTGAGTGCTGCTGACTCAAGTCACCAATGCACGGGCGAATGTAGAAATGCTTGTTGTCGGTCTATCGACGTACATTTTCTTTATTTGTGCTAGGTTTGTCTGTCTGCTTGTGCACTCGACGTCGACGCCCATTTCAGAAAGACGACGGCGACGGAATTTGTTTGAAAATCCTTTCATTTAGAACGGATGCTTCTAGCTCCTTCTGGATATTTTCTTCTCCCGCCCAGACACAAATAAGAGCCTGTATCATCACATTCACTTGACCAATGTGTCGTGGCTGTCGTCTGGCGTCGCGTCCATAAATTTCTGTGTTTCTATCTGTCGGAATAGGATTTTAAAAATGACGCTGTTGTGAGAGATTTCTCCCCGTTCTCCTCGGTGTCGTTACCTCCGCTCGACCAATCGAGAGCCGGAGCGTTGCTGGCCCCGCCCATAGGTTCCCAGAACTCAAGTTTAGTTCTACATCAGGAGCAGGACCTAAAAAAGGTTCCAGGAGGTTCCAGGAACCTTGTCTGGAACTGGGCCGTTCGCAATGGAAACAAAACCAGAACCAAAAAAATAGGTTCTGGTTCCTGAAAGTTCTGGTTCCACCTTGCAGTGGAAAAGCGCCTTTTGATTGAAGAATTTTTCAGAAGTTTGTATAGGCAAAAGTACAATTTTCATTCAAATCACTGTTACAAGGTCAACTAAAAGGAGATCCTAGTAAGCTTTTCGGCTTATTTACACAGGAACCACTTCATGTATCTCATATAACATTGAATGACAGACGGATAGTGATTGATATATTATTTGTAAACAACAACACCTTCTTATTCCCATATGAGATACAATAATCCATCACACAGAAATAAGACAGGAGAGTGATCAGAGTGAGAATGGAATGTTTACTATGGAGAGAGAGTATTCAAGACAAAGGTACAACAGAATAATCAATGGTTCGTGCTCTCTCTGACAAATTATGTTTTGACATGAGTATAAATATGGTCATTTCATCAGTCAGTGGATGACGTTTCAACAGTTAATAGGATATGTTTCTTGTCCACACATCACAAGACTAAGAGTCCACAGGGTTCCTGGGGGGAGAGGTGTCCTTGCTGGTGTCTAGATGACACCAAATGTTCCAGGCCGAGCCTTAGAATACCAAAACAATTCTCATTGTTTTCGGAACAGGCTCCATGGCAGTAGATAAGGTCTGATTTCTACCAGACGGAGACCTTGTGGGTACTGTAGTGTACATGACCTTATATGACACAGTCACTGTGCCATCAATATGTATTGATAAAAAGATGATATGAACCATAACAAAATACCTATCAATATCCACCGGCTGGTTAATATTGATCTTTTTATCAAATAGATCAACAAAAGAAAACAAAATAGGCACACAGTGGGATGAAAAATGGTTAGGGTTAGGGTTAGGGTTAAAACATTTCTTCAATAGTAAAAGGACTGTAATTATCGTTAGGGTTAGAGTTGACATGACATTAATGACATAAAATGTTATCATGTTTACACATAAATGAAATAACCCCTTGTAATCAGATTGATACGTCAAGATTAGTTGATCAGTCTTCCCCTGCAACCTGTCAGGACAGAATAAAAATAAAAAGGGGTCCATAAGTCCATAAGTCCTCGATATGATGAGGGCTAGAGACAGAGCAAAGTCCAGGGATCGAGTTGAGGTTTTGTTGGAGATGGGTTGTAGATGGGCGGAGACGGGTCGGAGATGGGTTGTAGATGGGCGGAGACGGGTCGGAGATGGGTTGTAGAAGGGCGGAGACGGGTCGAAGAGTGGAAGTGGGTTCTTTAGGTGGGTTTCAGACAGCTCCTATGGACAGAAGCTTGCGGCAGTTCACTAATATCGATACAATGGATTCTTCAGTCATAATTATAGCGGCTTAATTCTTCGACAGTGCGATTTCAGAATACTCACAGGCCCGGGAGGCTGCAATAGCCCCCCGCTGTGATGATGGCGCGTTCGCACTGCCCTCTGGCCTCTGGTGGTTCCTTGGCTCCGCCTGGCGTCCATCGGGCCTAGAGGATGACAGTGCTTGGCGGCAGGTCACTTGTATTTCAACAATTTACAATCATAATTTCTCCACCTAAATGTTTTTCTTCACAGTGCATTTCCGTTACCCACCGACAACCAGAGCATAGCTCTGGTCCTGCGGTTGATTGGCTCGTGCACTGGTGACCCATCGTCTGTTGGTGGTGCCCCTTTTCACTCTCCGCCCTCTGTATTTTTTCCTCCGCTGTGGTGTTGTCATGGTTAGCCCTTATAGGTGTTGAGTGGCTGTAAGCCGTTCTGATAGTCTGTTTGTGTTGGGCAGAAGGATTAATGCACACAACACAAACATACTCAAAACATACAAAGTTTTAAAATCAAAAGTTTCAAAATCAAAATTAAACGTTAAACAATGAAAATCAAAGCCTAATCCAAACAATCAAGCATACTCCCCCCTCTTGACACAAGGTGTGGCAAAAATGATGTTGTTGATGTTTGGGGCTAAATGGTTAAAATAATAAAAATAAAAATACATTTTCAGACCACAGATTTATAATCTGTTCACAGTTCTTCAATTATTCTCAAAACTTTCAAAACAAATTAAAAATGACTTAAAATCATAAAATAGTTAAATCAGTGTCAAATGTTTCTTAATAGGCCTACCAGTAAGTCACCCAAAGAGGACCTGGGAACAGGAAGTTCCACAATCAGAATGTTGATGAAATCAGTAGAAAGGAAGACAAAACATATCTAACACTTTCTCACACATACCCGCCATGGCCATGGCACACAGTCACACGCACGCTCACGCACGCAGAGGCAGAGAGGGAGTAAAGTGTCCGAGCCTCTTCTGTAACATAGGCACTGTATGAACAGGGCCCCTTTGACATCAGAACACAGACAGAAGGTTTAAATACAAATAAAAGATAATAATAACAAAATAAATAAAATATAATTAAATGGACACCAGCCCCTAGGGAAGCAAAAAACAAAATGAACGGCTCCACCGGACATGGTGCCCCTTTCTCAACAAGACAGGAGGACAGAGAAAAACGGACAAAATCAAATGTAAATAAAACATGAGGTCAAATCCGTCCAGTCCAACCAAAATAAATAAACCTGTCATAAACCTGGAAAAACAAAACAAAATGAAATGAACAGTTGACATGAATTTATATAGTTACTGTAAGACATGATGTAATATCATGTCAAGTGGTCACCTCATGGGCTGGGTTGACCTTAATCAGTGGACAGAACACAACTGAGTTGTTGACATGATGGTGAATCTTGTTGTTGACAGCTCTTGCCGTCACCCCATGAGGATAAAGATTGTTTACTGAAATATGGTTTACCAGTGAAATATCAGACACTTGTTACAGTGTCAAGGCTGTCGGAATCACGATGTTAGAATACCAGGGTGTGTTAAGGAACATAGAGTGGCAAACATCACTTTTAGGAGAAACACATAGAAACAGATTCACTTGAAGTTTATAACGATCCCCACAGTTTCTCCAAATAAAATAAAACATAGGCAGAGCTAGCGCAAGCAGCAAGCGTAAGCAGCAAGCCTAAATGCGAGCCAGCAACTCACACATACCGTACAGTACTGCACGGCCGGACAAACACACATGCACCACTGCTCATGTTCATACTGGGTTTGATTTTTCCCTTTTCTTTCACAAGGTTATCACCAGGGGAGAAAAATAGGATTAAAACACACATACATACAGTACATGTATCCATGTAGACAATTTCTCATACATTTACACACATGGGTCAGTCAGTTTAGAGGTCATCATTCAGAAGGGGGCTTCTTAGTTCTCAACACCTCAGCTGGCCTGAGATGGAATTAAAAATAATAATAAGACTAAGACGAAAACGAAGACATGTAAGCAGTTTAGCATGAAGATTTCTGTCAGAACGTTTGTTCTGGAGCATAAATGAAATCTAACAATTATTAAAATAACCACGCTATTTCTTATGTGATTAAGTAGCTGGAAACAGCTATTATTGATAAAATAACCACGCGATTTGTTATGTGGTTAAGTGGCTGGGTTATTGCACTGGCCAAGAGATCTCCCTTCAGAACAATTGCTTTTGTCCTGGGTACACTAAACGAAATCTTGTAAAGATTTCCTTCAGGACAGAAATAACTTTCGTCCTGGCAACACTAAACTGGAGTCTCGTGCTAAATAACACCAACTAATAATATGGACAAGCATGAATCTGTGACCAACAGTCTGCTATGTCCTCAGAACAGGAAACCTCAGTCTCTATTCTGTTACCCAAACGTGCAACAAAAAGCAACAAAACAATAGACCAAAAACATTAAACATTAAAAACGCAGCTGTGTTAAGACAGCAGGTAAAAATCTTTAAGCACTGGACACCTCTGTGATTTACAGTGCAAAAAGGCATGAATAGCCTACAATGAAAACTGAGAAATAGATTTAGAAAGTTAAGGTGTAGAAAACCAACTTCAAAGACTTAAAAAGAATAACGCGACCGATTTAATGTCTGTTTTTAACAGGGCCGCAGATAAAAAGTAATTTGTAAGGCAAACCGGAACGACGAAACAACGGAATTTGGAACACATTATTTAGGACACAGGGGCCTCATGGACAAGGTTAAATCATGGATAAAAAAATACGATTTATAACAACTTAAGCAAGTTTTTGTCTCATAACTATCGAAGGAAGGGTTATGAGTGTAATGAGAGACATACAGGTTTTCTTTAGTGGACAAAGGCCTGTAGTAGTAGTGAGAGCAGAGAGACTGATAAGAGATAGATTCAGGCTACTCAAGGCAATCTGTTCTGTAGCAAGTTGGATTATTTTGAAAATATTCTAGACAAAGTGTGTGAATTGGGGTTCCTTGTAAATTGATTTAGTGTCTTTATTATTGTGATAATCAATAATGTATAATAATCTAGTATAGTTCACCGGCAATAATATCTACCAAGATTTAAGATGCAGTGATGAAAGTAATTGAGTACATTTACTTGGGTTCTGTAATCAAGTATGGTTTTGAGGTATATTCTTTGTTTTCTGAGTAGTTCCAAGTTTCAGTATTTTTATTTCTATATTACTAGATTTTAAGACAAATATTGGACTGTTATTTCCGCTAGAATCATGGGGTAACAGTAATTATTAGACTTTGACACTACATTATTTGAGCTTGTAAAGCTGCTATTTTCTTTCTCATGGAGAGAGAGAGAGAGAGAGAAATTCAACATTTATACAAGTTTTTGTCTCTGAGCCTTTAACTTCCTGGGCCATATTAACCTAGTCTGACAGTGTGTGAGTTGTATTAGGGTACCTGGGTGGTGTCCTGGTTGGCTCTGCTGTCGGCTTGACCCTTTGCCAATTTGAGTGACATGTATGATAAAACAGTGAGCTCACGTGCCATGGTGGGGAGAAAAAAAATCCTGGGGGTTCCACCGACAGCAGGTCCAATCGTCAAATCGGTCCACTCCTTGAGAAAGTGGAGAAGGAGACATTTTAGTTCTGTCTTAACTTTACTTGTCAGATTATAAACATTTGAATATTATTAGAGGCCTTCATGCCAGTTATTTTACCAGAACAGAAATGGTCAAAATACGGTCTAAAAAATAACATATAGCTTCTGACTCCCTCACTCTGCTTCGCGGCGGCATGCGAGGGGGTGAGAGGCGCAGAGTAAACGGAGCGAATTCGGTACCAAAACAGACAGATAACAAAATAATACTGGACATTATTGATAAAATAACCACAACTTTTCTCATGATTAAGTTGCTGGAATCAGCCGTTGTTGGTTTAAATAACACCGGTCAAAAGATTTCCATCCGATACAGGCAAAACCTCTGTACTGGGAATCCTCCAAAGACAGGAAAAACCTCTGTCTTTTACCCTTTTTTTTAGAAACAGGAACAACATCTGATTCTGTGGACCGTGACCACCGGCGGCTATGTCCAAATTCTTCAGAACCAGGCAAACCCTCTGATTCTGGTAAACAATGTGCAACAAAAAGGTACCGAAAAAAATAAAATAATAATGTTTGAAAATCACAGAAATAACGACCGATAAAATGACCATCTACTGTTATCCAAACGCAGATAAGGGTTAATTTACGACGCGTGTCAAACCAAAACATAATTAGGAGTTATCTGACTCCGACGGGGAGAACAATAATTCATTATTAATTCAAAATTCAAAGACACGACACGTAAATGTTATAATTTAAAAGAATGTTATAAATCTGGTCCTACTGTATTTCCTCTATGTTGGGCTGGCACAGACAATAGCCTATGATAGGATGTGTCCGAGCAATTTATGTGTTAAAACAAGTGAAGGTAAAATAGACTGAGCGATACTAAAACATTATTTAGCCTTGTCCGACTCCCTGAAATATCAAAAATCAAAACAATAATTCAAACTGAGAAGCGACTCATCGCACACAGATAACTGAAGAAAACAGTATACTTATCTTAAAATATTATTCCGGTCACCAGTGGTGCATAAAGATCCGTCCTCGGACCGTGGAGCATGCAATCAGAAAACCATGTGTCCAGCGGTCCAGTGGCGGATGTCCAAGCAGGGAATGTTATAAAATAAATTGTACTGTTGTCAAAATAATAACCTTGTCTGAAAACACAGTAAACTTCCAAACTCACAGCTGGTTCTTTTATACGTGTTGTAACACCGACCCACCGGGGGAGAGAAAGTGCACCCACGGTCACTTGTCCATCCATCGGTCGGTCAAGATTACATCTGTATGCGGCGACGTAGGACCATTTTGATTGATATATTATTTGTAAACAACAACACCTTCTTATTCCCATATGAGATACAATAATCCATCACACAGAAATAAGACAGGAGAGTGATCAGAGTGAGAATGGAATGTTTACTATGGAGAGAGAGTATTCAAGACAAAGGTACAACAGAATAATCAATGGTTCGTGCTCTCTCTGACAAATTATGTTTTGACATGAGTATAAATATGGTCATTTCATCAGTCAGTGGATGACGTTTCAACAGTTAATAGGATATGTTTCTTGTCCACACATCACAAGACTAAGAGTCCACAGGGTTCCTGGGGGGAGAGGTGTCCTTGCTGGTGTCTAGATGACACCAAATGTTCCAGGCCGAGCCTTAGAATACCAAAACAATTCTCATTGTTTTCGGAACAGGCTCCATGGCAGTAGATAAGGTCTGATTTCTACCAGACGGAGACCTTGTGGGTACTGTAGTGTACATGACCTTATATGACACAGTCACTGTGCCATCAATATGTATTGATAAAAAGATGATATGAACCATAACAAAATACCTATCAGATAGAACACAGTAGAATTGTCAGTAACAAAAGGGGAGAAAATAAACAATATAATATAGGCTAAATAAAAGCAGTCATAAAAACAAGGGAAAAATAAATAATATTAATAAAGTGAAATTGGGGGTATTTACAAAGGAAAAGGGAGGTAGGTATATGGGCTTCGTTTATTACGAGTTTCGAATAGCAGCCGTTTGTAGGTGACTTTTCAGACCGATTTTGAAGGAGGCTAGGGTGCGGTAGGGCTTCCACATGTTGGTGGTATAGCAGGAGAACGAATTAGAACCTTTTTTAGAGATAACCGGGGTTGAAAATTATTAGTGGAGCTACCTCTGGTGTGTTGTGATTGTGGACATCCTTGATGCTTAGGAAGTAATTTGTCAGGTATGGGTGTCTTGGAGGTGTAGTGTATCAGTGTGTGGTGATAAACGGTGTCGAGTCCCCATATCAGATAATCCAGTAGTAGTCCCACAGGGATCCATTTTACGCCCTTTATTGTTTTCTTTATATATCAATGATTTACCGGATGTGTGCCAAGATTGCAATGTACAAATGTATGCCGACAATGCTGCCATCACTGTCCAAGGCAAGACCACTGAACAAATCTCTGAGAGTCTATTAGTGCACTTGACAGGGTACACAACTGGCTTGGCAATGCTTGCCTCATGTTGAATGTGAAGAAAACAGTGTTTATGTTGTTCAGCAAGAGACCAGTCACTATTGAGAGGTCTGGAGTATTCTCGAAGGGGGTAGAATTGGAATGTGTTTCACATTTCAAGTATCTCTGAGTAATATTGGACTCCAACCTAACCTTCAAGAAGCACATAAAAAAGTAACCAATACTATTAAATACAATCTGCGACCCTACCTAACACAATAGAAGCAGCTAAAACATATCTTCACTGCATATTTTTTTCTCATATGGAATAATGTTTTACAAACTGGTCTTTTGCTAACACAACAACCATCAAACCTATTGAACAATTAACCGAGCACAGCTGAGGGCTAGTCATTGATTTTTTTTTTTTATTATTTTTTTTTTGAAGCGGTGAAAGCCGCTTCCAAGGAGTGGCTTTGTGTGTCCCGTTCATGTCCATATATGGTCATTTCAGTCCAGAATGAACAGGTTTTATCTGTCCCGTACATGTGTGTCCCATTCATGCCCATATATGTGTCCCAGCGCAGCTGGCGGCTAGTCATTGAATTTTTAAATAGGACTTTTGAGATATTCAAGTTTTAAATAAATTTCTAACCTGCAATGACCTGACTCCGCCACATGGGGAGCAATCTTCAATTCAATCTTCAATTCAAAGAAGCTTTATTGGCATGAGAACACAAACGTTTACACAGTGGTGGAAAAAGTACCTACATTTTATAATTAAGTAAAAGTATCAATTCTGCAATGTAGAATCACTCTGTTACAAGTAAAAGTCCAGAATTAAAAATGTACTTGAGTAAAAGTACAAAAGTATTGGTATCCAAATGTACTTAAAGTACCAAAAGTAAAAGTACAAAATGTTTGAAAATAGCAGATCTACAAGCTCACAACGCGTCGCACCGCAATGCGCTGTGAGCTTGTAGATCGGCTATTTTTAAATAGCCTTGGTATAACATAGGGCTAAAGTGGTTTATGTATGTTTTAAACTTTAGTTATTGCTTTGTAGATTTTTATTTGAATAGTCCAAATTGTAGCCTATACACATTTTGACCATTTGAAAATAGCTCACGTTGTGAGCTTGTAGATCTGCTATTTTAAAATATATATTTATTTAATACCGGACTTCTACTTGTAACAGAGTATAAATTGCAGTAGGCAACTGCCTATAGTACTGATACTTTTATGAGAAAAGGAAAGTTTTCTTCCTATAGAGAGGCACAAAGTTCTATGGGGCACAGTTTTCGTCTACTCTACGTTGCTCTACGGGAATGCACGTGCGCAACACCAGAACTCGTGCCCTATCGAAATTGGGGTCGGCTAACTGTGGATTTTCACCCGCGTAGAAGAAGAAACAGCGGAAGTGAACGGCGGAAGAATAATAAATAAAATAATACACGAAATCATTATAACAACATTACGTGGTTAATAATTGTTCATTTGGAACACAGGTGGCATTAAATTAATGGGATAAATACTGTGGGTTGCATCGCTAAGTAATGGAGTCCCCGCATTTGGCTACAAACGGCTAACAAAGGCTGGCTAGTTAGCATTTTAGCTAATATCAACTGGGAGGACTAACAGAATTATGTACCGATCTCTCACATTAATTAAAAAAAGTCTTATTTACATGCAGAGTTAAGCTCTGGCGTTTAAGTGAAATGTAGCCTATATATTATGAGATGCTGTTGTGGCATTATCTTTTTAGAGAGAAAAAAAAAAAAAAACGTCATATTGGCTGTAGGGAATAATGACACTTCCCGAGATGACTGGCTCCCAGCCAAATTGGGACACATATGGTCATTTCAGTCCAGAATGAACAGGTTTTATCTGTCCCGTACGTCCAGAATATGTGTGTAATGTCCGTCCCGGTCTGATGATTGGATGATTAAAAATGTCCAATGAGACCATACTTTGAGGATTGGTCAAGCTTCACATGACAATTCGGCCCTCTAGATAAAATCATTCATTCATTCTTAGCTCTAGAACACATAGAATAAAAGTTCACCGCTTCACTTCGAACCGAGGTTTGATTTTAACCCTAACCCTATTTCATTTGAAAGCCGGGAATCATAGCTACAAAATGATATATTGGTTGTGGAGATTGACCCAACAGTTTTGAAGATATGGCTTATAGAATGATGCCATGCAGAAATTATACTTCTGAGATTTTTAGCTTTTAAGGTAACTATATATAACCTGCAATGACCTGATGGGGAGTAGAGAGCAATCTTCAATGCAAAGAAGCTTTATTGGCATGAAACAAACTTTACATTACCAAAGCAAGACCCCAAAATGCATGTATTTAGCCTGTCAAAAATGTATTGTATTACTTAAATTGATTACTGAATTCCATTATAAGACAATGAGGACTTTATTGTTGAAATTGTGTTTTAGTTAATTCCAGCAGACAGGAGGACGCCATAGTTTGGAAGTTATCCAATGGTGTAAAGTAACAAAATGTACATGTACTGTACTGTACCTGTTTCCTATTTCCAATAATTTTACTTCTACTCCACAATACATCTCGGATCCAAATATTGTACATTTACTCCACTACATTTATTTGAAAACTTTAGTTACTACTAGTTAGTTTGCGGATACAAATTATAATATTATAAAATAATATATATATATATATATATATATATATATATATACTCTATATGTATATATGTGTGTGTGTGTGTGTGTGTGTGTGTGTGTGTGTGTGTGTGTGTGTGTGTGTGTGTGTGTGTGTGTGTGTGTGTACACACCACTTTAACTGCATGTAATGAATTAGATGAAAGGTGGTGGAACTAAAACGCCTAATATAAATAACATCCATGTAAAACTCTCTCAACAGAGCAAATAAAGAAAGAAGATGAGCTACGGATTGTTCTTGTTGGAAAGACTGGAGTCGGGAAGAGTGCTACTGGCAACACCATCTTAGGAACTGCGTCATTTATCTCCAAGCTATCCTCTTCCTCTGTGACAGATATATGCAAAAAAAAAGTAGGAGAGTTATGCGGACAAAAAGTGTCCATTGTTGATACTCCAGGTTTGTTTGACACAACGAAAAATAAAGAAGAAATAGTGATGGAGATTAAGAAATGTATCTGTTTGTCGTCTCCTGGTCCCCATGTTTTCCTGGTTGTGATCCAAGCAGGAAGATTTACACAAGAGGAATCAGACACAGTGGAAATCATCCAGACCACCTTTGGAGAAAAGGCAGGATGTTATACAATGGTCTTGTTCACCAGAGGCGATGACCTGGAAGGAAGTACCACCATAGAGGAATACTTCAAGGGTAATAAACGTCTTGACACTATTATTAAACAATGCAAAGGAGGATATCATGTTTTTAACAACAAAACCAAAGATCGCTCTCAAGTCTTGAAACTACTACAGAAAGTCAAGAAAATGATTGAGGATAACGGAGGAAGCCACTACACCAACGAGCTGTTCCAACTGGCAGAGAAATCCATAATGGAAGAAAAATTAAAGATTCTGGAAGAAAATACTCGTCTGACCGACGAAGAAGCAAGAAAAATAGCAGAGAAAAATAATACCTTCATTAAGAAATTCCCTTTCGCGTGGGTAGCTGTGGGTGTAACTGTAGGTTTGATTACAGCTGGGGCTGTAGGTGCCGTTGCTGTTTTTGCAGCACCAGTTGTTCTTCCTATAGCAGGAGCTTTAGCTCTAGCAGGTGCTGGTGGCAGTGTAGCAGCAGGATTGACAGCTGGAGTTACAGCTAAGCTTAAGGTTCCAGACAAATGCAAAGTGCAGTGATATTGAAGTTTGTCTCTGATCATTAGTTTAGGGTGATTACACCATTGAAGGATATGATCCAAAAATGTCCACGTTTTTACCATAAATGTGACGTCGAATCTGTCTAAATATGTGTATTTTTTTATTTAGCCTTTGCCTAAATTTGATTCAATAATACCCTGTGTATAATGGTAATCTGAATATAATTCATTATTAATTCATTCTAATTTTATATATTCTTTTATGCATTATAGTAATACATTTCAATATTAAAATGTATATGTTTTTTTACATTTTGTTGTGCAGCCTTTTAAAGATTGCTGTTTCATCACAATTGATCTCATATTAATATCTGTAATATTATTCTTTCTATTCTAATAAACACAATTGAACATAATATGTGTCTCAAGCCCATGTGTTTGCTGTGCAGCTTGTTAAAGAGTATGGTGTTTCATCTACTGTAAATGCATCTTCTAATAATATATATTTTATAAATATATGTTTTTCTGTTTGTTTGCATGATATGTTTATATGGAATCTCGTCTCACTTCAATAACCTCTGTTATTTTCAGGGTCTTAGCTGAGAGTGGTGTTTGTAGGTCAGGAGAGTTTGACTGTACAATAGTTTAGGTTTTGCACCAGTCACACAAAGTGAAAAGGCAGAAGGAGATGTGTTCAACAGGAGGGTAACAGTGGTGGACACCCCTGGACTGTGTAACAGTAAACTGTCAGAAGAACAACAGGAAGCAGAGGATATATGCAGGCAAGAATCCTCTTCATTATTGCCTTTGGATGCAGCCTGCCTGGCTCTGTTGTACAATGAACACAGACAGCTGTGGTGGTACTTGGCCTCAATGGCAATCATGTCTCCTGCTGAAAGTTTGGCCAACAGAGCAGTGTCCTCAATGTCAAGGGCACACTTCCGCACATGTGTGTCAATGTTGTAAGTTGATGCATTATGTAAGCCTGCAGAACCAGCAGGCTCATTGCAGAAGAAGCAAGTAGGATGTGTGGACTGTGGATGGCTGTGAGCAGATTGTGTGTGCACAGAAGAGGTGCTTTGTTGTTGTCCTGCAGTTAATTCCCCCCGATTGCTCATATGCCTTGGTGTTGTAGTTAATCGCTCACATGCCTGTTTGTTGAATTGTAGGCGACATTTCTTGTGCCACTCAGCCCTGTGTGCTTGCTTTCAGAGTGGATTCAATGCCATCCCCATCATCTATCTAAACGCTCCAGGTTAAGATCCATGGGCATGTGTGTTAGGGAGCTGAACCGGAGAAGGTCTTCGGCCTAACTGAATGGACTAACTGAATAATAATTACTATTATAACATTATGTTTGCCTGTTTTATCTTTCAATATTGCTGTTTTTGTATTTAGTATTTTGAGAAGTGCTATAATTAAATGCTGGCATCTGACCCAAACAGACAACTGACACCATGCAACCACAAGTTTCAAAACTGCTGTCAAGCTTACAATTTTAACAGTACATACACATGTTATACATCAAAATGTTCACACCATTCTGCTGCTTCTTACACTTTCTGGATAATCTGTGTGATTTTTGTGCTGTAACTTTTTGTTTAAACACTGTCCCTCCCATTCAAACAAATGGAACTTTCAAACTGCGCCAACTCAGTTAATTTCCCTGTTTCAACGTACGTTTTTAAACTGCCGTCATGCCTACAATTGTAAAAGTTCATACAGATCTTTATAGCTTAAAATGTTCACACGGCTCTGCTGAGTCCTACAAAGTGTTCATTTAATCTGGGCAAGTTATATTTTTTGCTGTAGACCTGCCTGAATCCAGCTATGCTTTTTTCACAGAATTTCAATGTAATTTGACCTTGACCTAAATGAATTTTCCTGAATTCTGACAATGTCAAAAGTATCCACAAATGAATGGGCATCCCTAACTTAGTTGGAAATGACACTTTAAGTGTTTTCCTACTCTGTTTGGTTCCAGAATTATGTGTGTTTTAACATTATACACACTGGACTGGTGGCCATCTTGAATTTGACCTCTCCCGGGCCTCAGGGGTCAAATCTGACTTACGTCCACATCTGAAAATAAACCTTATGGTATGTACTAGCTATGGTAGAAATGTCATGCTTTTTTCAAAAAGTGCACTATTGTTGTGCTATGCCGCTACACTATAGGAGCAGTGTCTAAAAATGTGTCTTGAAAGAATCGGCCTCATGGTGGCGCGAGAAGAGGGCCATGTGAGAAATGATATTATGCCATTTTGGTGAACTACCGTACTGTTGGTATGAACTACTACACAATCTCTTACTCATCAGAACTGTCCTGTTCAACTGTAGGAATTGAATCTTCCTCGAGTACTTGGTTTGTATACAGTTCTGGAGTTTGGAGAGGTCTGTACATCTCAAACTTTTGTTATAAGACAACTGCAGTTATAAAGCTTGCATAGTCACATTTACACGCCAAAAACTCAAGGACTACTACTTTTTCCCCTCATTTATTCTCTTTTTAATGTTTATTTTATTTGAAAATGAAATATCCCTTTTAAGGTTAACAATTGTCCTACAAGGATGTTGATGAGAAAGGCTTTGGATATTGTTGTGATTCCATGTGCACTGTGCAGGTGTATTGTAAGGTGTGCTAAACCTGACAGTCAAAACAGATACATGAATAATGGAATTCCCAAAGTACTGTCATTAAACATACTGGCTGAGGACAGTGTTACTTGAGTACAGGTGGAGATCAAGTTCTACCAGTTCTAGTTTTCTGGCAAGGTATCTTTAATAGTTGTGGTTCCCATGAAAAACAAGGTAAGGTGTGCATGCAGGAAGAAAGCTGACTGACAAAACAGATGCAGTGCATGATGAGTGATTAGAATATAATCAAGATCATTAAGAGCATGACAGGATTTGAAGGAATGCAGTGTCACACCTAGGTAGATGTGTCCTGATGCATCACGCTAGTTTCATGCTACAAGGAAGATGCCCGATTGGGTTGGTATGTGCGTGTGTCCAGACCCCTCATTTTTGGATATCGGTACGATTAGAGGTGGCAAAGGTTGCATGTGATTTTTGTATCGCTACATGTCTGTAGTTTATTAAGTGATATGATATCAAGTCAAAGTAGAAGCTGATTACTTGTTTTCGGCCCTTATATATCTGTTAAAAGTGGTAGTGAATTACATGACTCAGCAACTAAGAGATTTGATGATTCTGCTATCAAAGTATGTTTTCTGGGTTGCTGAGTTGATTTATGAGGAAGTTCAGTGTCATATGTTAAAGTTCAAAATTGTTTCCAAAATTGTCATAAGTTGGGCTTGACTTTTATGTTGACCTTGCCCCCAATAATACCAGTTCTCTAGCAAATAAACAACAAATTATCTAAATTGTTTTATTTTTTAAATTATTATCACGTTAATCACAAATGTTACATCAGTCTTAATATTCCAAGAATATGTCATTTTGATGAAATGCCATACGGTTGGTTTGAACTACACAATCTCTTCCTCATCAAAACAGTCCTGTTCAATTGTAGGAATTGAATCTTCCTCGGGTACTTGGTTTGTATACAGTCCTGGAGTTTGGAGAGGTCTGTACATCTGCACATCTGAAAATAAACCTTATGGTATGTACTAGCTATGGTAGAAATGTCATGCTTTTTTCAAAAAGTGCACTATTGTTGTGCTATGCCGCTACACTATAGGAGCAGTGTCTAAAAATGTGTCTTGAAAGAATCGGCCTCATGGTGGCGCGAGAAGAGGGCCATGTGAGAAATGATATTATGCCATTTTGGTGAACTACCGTACTGTTGGTATGAACTACTACACAATCTCTTACTCATCAGAACTGTCCTGTTCAACTGTAGGAATTGAATCTTCCTTGGGTACTTGGTTTGTATACAGTTCTGGAGTTTGGAGAGGTCTGTACATCTCAAACTTTTGTTATAAGACAACTGCAGTTATAAAGCTTGCATAGTCACATTTACACGCCAAAAACTCAAGGACTACTACTTTTTTCCCCTCATTTATTCTCTTTTTAATGTTTATTTTATTTGAAAATGAAATATCCCTTTTAAGGTTAACAATTGTCCTACAAGGATGTTGATGAGAAAGGCTTTGGATATTGTTGTGATTCCATGTGCAGGTGTATTGTAAGGTGTGCTAAACCTGACAGTCAAAACAGATACATGAATAATGGAATTCCCAAAGTACTGTCATTAAACATACTGGCTGAGGACATTTATTTATTAATTAATCTATTTTGAATAAAGTCATTTTTCGTCCTCCATAGTTACTTGAGTACAGGTGGAGATCAAGTTCTACCAGTTCTAGTTTTCTGGCAAGGTATCTTTAATAGTTGTGGTTTCCATGAAAAACAAGGTAAGGTGTGCGTGCAGGAAGAAAGCTGACTGACAAAACAGATGCAGTACATGATGAGTGATTAGAATATAATCAAGATCATTAAGAGCATGACAGGATTTGAAGGAATGCAGTGTCACACCTAGGTAGATGTGTCCTGATGCATCACGCTAGTTTCATGCTACAAGGAAGATGCCCAATTGGGTTGGTATATGTGCGTGTGTACAGACCCCTCATGCAAAGGTTGCATGTGATTTTTGTATTGCTACATGTCTGTAGTTTATAGTGATATGATAGCAAGTCAAAGTAGAAGCTGATTACTTGTTTTCGGCCCTTATATATCTGTTAAAAGTGGTAGTGAATTACATGACTCAGCAACTAAGAGATTTGATGATTCTGCTATCAAAGTATGTTTTCTGGGTTGCTGAGTTGATTTATGAGGAAGTTCAGTGTCATGTGTTAAAGTTCAAAATTGTTTCCAAAATTGTCAAGTTGGTCTTGACTTTTATGTTGACCTTGCCCCCAATAATACCAGTTTTCTAACACATTAGCTAAATTGTTTTATTTTTTAAATTATTATCACAATAATCACAAATGTTACATCAGTCTTAATATTCCAAGAATATGTCATTTTGATGAAATACCATACGGTTGGTTTGAACTACACAATCTCTTCCTCATCAAAACAGTCCTGTTCAATTGTAGGAATTGAATCTTCCTCTGGTACTTGGTTTGTATACAGTCCTGGAGTTTGGAGAGGTCTGTACATCTCAAACGTTTGCTAAGACAACTGCAGTTATAAAGTTTGCATAGTCATGCCAAAGCCTCAAGGACTACTACTTTTTTATTTTATTTGAAAATGAAATAGCCCTTTAAGGATGTTCATGGGAAAGGCTTTCGACATTGTTGCGATTCCATGTGCAGGTGTGTTGTAAGGTGTGCGTGCCGTGCAGGAATAAACCTGACAGACAAAAGAGATGCAGTACATAATGAGTGATTAGATCATTAAGAGCATGGCAGGATTTGAAGGAATGCAGTGTCACACCTAGATTTTGTGTCCTGATACATCACGCTAGTTTCATGCTACAAGGAAGATTATTAAAATATAAATACAAAGCCATATGACAGGACCCTACTGCGCTTTTGAAATTGTGCATGCATACTGGTACGTGCGTACGTAAATATGTGCGTATGCACGTACATCAGGGCTGCCAACTTTCAGGAAAACCTAAGAGTGAGATTTTTCTTTTTTTGCGAGGGGGGGGGGGGGGGGGGGGTTATTTAAAGAAATATAAAAAATGATATATAGGCCTATATGTTCAACAAATATTAAAATAATTTTGGTTATTATAATTTTATCAACCCTTGGAGTCACTATTACACCAACCAGGTACAGTATGTTGCACTGGGTGGGTGTTATTTAATTCTCCAAATCTAACCCTCAATAATGAATATGTAATTTTGAGGCAGAAACGTAGTTAATAGCCTATAGCCTACTGTGGATTATTTTGGTGAGGGGTCATTCATTATAATTATTAATTATTTATTACATGAGCAGTTTATTGGGATATTTACTGCTTCAGTAGTGGTCAGATGTACAGGAATAATAATATTTGTAAAAATAAGTACTTGGAAGTACTTTTCTTTTTACTTTTCTTTACTTTTTTTTTTTTACCAGAAACGCACCAAAACACAAATTGGATGACCTCCAGTGTTGTAGTGCTACTTTTAGAAGTGGGGGGATGCCTCATAATGTACGTGCATGCGCACATGCACCCACATGCACGCGCATCCGTGCGCACATTATGCGTGTGCGCACACGCATGGACACGCAGTAGCACACGCAACAGGCAGATGGAATTAAGCAGCAACTCTACTAACTAAGAATGTTGCTTGTTTATTCTGCTGGCTTTTTTTTACAAGGCCACTAAAAGTAAACTGCTGCAGAATGAATGAATTGCTGAACGTGTTTGACCAGAGCATACATCATTTACTTAGACTTGACGCCGACAAGATCGTCCGTCAAGTAGTCAAATGAGAGGATTCCTCTTTGTACATGGACTTGTTTTGTAGTGGGCGCACAGCCTGACTCGAGTTTTAGAGATAGATCCCATAGCCCGAAGGGACAGTCAGCAGAGTTCGCGTTTTATTGGTTGTTGTTGGTTGTCAGGGCGATATTAAAGGGGATCCGTCTCGCCTCGTCCGCTATATGCGTCTGCTGCAGGTTGCGGTGACAGCTTTGTGTCAATGTAACACGAAAACAAACTAAATCAAATACCAAAAAAGGGCACGCCGTACCCCCGCGTCCCCCCCCCCCCACTACACCCCTGACGGCCTCTACTCATTATTTCTGCTAGTTTATTCAAATAAGCAAATTATCTCATTAACTAAGCGCGATACAAAAATGTCCCAAGCATAAATGGATTCTACGTAAACAAAATACATCAGGATCAACTGAAAAAAGTTTGGTACACCCTTTAATCAGGTTGTTACAGCTTTTGCCCTCTCAATGATCACCAAACAGACAAACAAGAGATATCTTATAAGTATACCACTAGGGGCCATGTGGCTGTGGCTGTGAGCCTGCACCTCTTACTTTCCGTTGCGTCTAACGTGTGTAATCTAGATTAAGATTTATTTTCGATTCAATTATTAATGAATCATCATCAAATAATGGCGACTGAGGAAGCGGTGACGTGGTTTCTTGGCGTTGTGTTCCCCAGGTGTCCATGCTGAGTGCTCAGGAGGACACCTGTCCCTCGCTGGAGGAGTCAGAGGAGGTCCAATCACAGCTGAAGGAGAACATTGCTTGACCTGGAAGCAGAGTTCACACAGCTGCAGGGACAGGTACGATTGTGCTACAGCAGGGGTGGGCAACTTTGATGATGGCGAGGGCCACTATATTTCCACCTTCACTGCAGAGGGCCACATTGCATATTTGTCATATCTCATACAAAATAAGCCAAAATAGCAGATCTGCAAGCTCAAAACGCATCGCGCTGCGATGCGTTTTGAGCTCGTAGATCGGACATTTTTGCTTCTTTTGAATTGGAATCCTGAATTATTTAGTTGATTGGAATCCTGAAGTGTAACATTTTGATTTAATTTCAAACACATTTAGTTATAATACTCATGTTAACTTCATGAACCTAAATACAAATACATTGACTTAAAAAAAAAGAAATACATTCTAATACTACTATACTAGTCATTAAGCTACTAATATAGACCGATGGAAGTAAATGTTCATGTTGGAATTGTAACAGCTGAAATAGCTGAATAAGTATTCCGGTATTAACCTGCGAGCCGCATTAAGTGAAGGTGGGGGCCGGGCCGCCAGTTGCCAGTTGCAATTGCAAGGCTTTTAAATGAAGAAAAGTGTAATGGCCTGGGAGTGACAGATATATGAGAATGTGTATAGTAACTGTATTTTTGGATTAGCCTATACATCACGATGAAACAAATGCTTGTTGCTGGCTTGTTGTTTATGTCTTGTGTTTGTCTTGTGTATGTAATCTTGTCAAAACTATAAAAAAATAGAGAAAAAGAGAGAATGTTTATACGTTTTACCATATCTATACTAGGCTAAAGATGAGGTGTGGCACAGCATTTGATTAATGAATGTTATATGCAAAGCTGTTTGCAGGGTTGGAAGTTCATTATTTTGTGCATGATGCACAAATCTCACTCTTTATTCAGGCGTGTAGTGGAGTAAGAGCTGGGAGTGACACTACCTCCCTTCTGAAAATTAGAGTTCATTTAATATAATATAATATTATTGACTGTGATTTTTTTGTTATTTGCAGTAATACAGTAAACTGTTCCACACCACATCATTGAGAGTTGTGCCATAGATGTGTATATTTGCTGCTGCCTGCTACCCTGAACATGGCTCCCTTGTAAAAAGAGATGTAGTATCTCTGTGGAAGTTACCGGTATACATAAAGGTAAAATAAAAACATTGTCACTGTCAGGCAGAAATCTGATATCTCCATATTCCTTCATTTTATTTATGTATTTTATTTTTCATAAATGAATGCACAAGAGTGTCACTCAACAGTGTCGCACACAAGTGGCAAATATCACAGATCTGCAAGCTCACAATGTGTTGCCAGACACCACGTTGTGTGCTTGTAGATCTGCTATTTTGAACAGCTAAAAATAGGGATGTAAGGTTGAAAGTGGAGTTTTATGAATATACCAATGTTGAAAAGTATTAAGAGCTTAACTAAACAATACCTATAGGGGAGAGCGGAGTAAACTGAGACACCGGGTAAACTGAGACACCCCTTGTATCTAGGCATCTATCTAGACCCTTGAATTTCCCCCTTGCCATCATTATAAGGAGAGACCTGATAGTGCTGTTGAAAACATGCTTTTTTCACAAAAATATGTTTTTGCATGTAAAAGTAAATGTTCTTGCTGTCAACATAATCAGCTGTTGTGAAGCAAATTGAATCAGGGAGAACATGATTCAATTGATGAACTACCAACTTATAAATCCATGTGATATATGCTAGCTAAATTTTACCCTGAATTGAAGAGAGATGTCCTTTTCCCCAAAATGTGGCTATGGGGTAAAGTGAGACAATTGCTTCGGGGTAAAGTGAGACACTATCTCACATTACCCCAACATGATAGACCAGGAGAAAGCTGTACAAACCTGATTAAAGGGTGTACCAAACTTCTCTCAATTGACTCCTTTGTATTTTTCCCTGTAGAATCTGCAAAGTATATTGTTGTATTGTGCGTAATTAATTAGATAATTAGCATATTTGACTAATTCAGAGCCTCTGTTCACCTCTTCATCCAGGACTTTGTGTCAGGTGAGTGCTGTGGGCAGTAGAACCCCTCAGGTGGAGGCTGGTAGCATTCTGGACACTTAGTGGCTTCTGAGACTTCCCAAGTTCCCATGCACAACACACACGCACGCACACACAAATGCACACAGGCATTCTTTCTTTCTTTCTTTCTTTCTTTCTTTCTTTCTTTCTTTCTTTCTTTCTTTCTTTATTATTTTTTGTAATGGCAAGTACACCATGCATTTCTGTCTCCATACTGCTGACTGCTGTAAATACAATCTATATCAAATAAAGAAGGAAGCTGCTTATTCTCCCCTCAAAGACCCACCACACACAAGAATTTTTTTTTCTAGCGTTGTGTTGTGTTATTTGAAATAAGATGAATAAAACACAATAACCTTTAGCGTTAGTGACATTTAGCACAATTCTTTTCAGAGTGACAGTATAGACTAGAGACTGCTGGCTTTGAAGAGAGTGTTACTTGAGGACAGGAGGAGATCAGATTCTACCAGCTAAACTAGTTTTCCTTTTGGCAAGGAAACTAATAGTTGTGGTTTTCATTAAGGACTGGTATTCTGTTGATGAGAAAGGCTTGGAACATTATTGTGATTCCATTCTAGTTAAGTAATGGAACATCGGAGGAAGAAACTAACACTAATTAAAATGACTGTCATGGCATGGAATGCAATGTCACAACTACTTTCATGTTTATCCTGATGCAACACAACAGTATCATGCCACAAAGAAAATCATTCAAAAAAGAAAAGAATAGTGCTGTGCGAGTTAACTAAATTAATCACGATTAACTCACCTTTATGTTAATCGCGATTAATTATTTTAATCGCAATTAATCGCATATTTATATATTATAGCCATTTGGCCTTTGGACAGTGTTTCTCAACATTATTATCTCAACTATTATTTGGGGAGGTCTCCAGATGATTAGCTTAATGTGCAATATTGTTTTCTCACTCAACAGTGAACAAACGAACATACATAAGATATCTGCACATTTATAAAGTGACAATTTAATTATTGTATTAATATCTCTAATTGTCTCACAAGTAATTAACTAAAATGGTCAAACATTGGCTACACTATTGGCTATTTTGGCTACAAGGTCCATCCCTGTTGATATAAAATATAATTAAAGCATAAAGGTGGACACAACAGTAATCAGATTAAGTATATTTAGCACATCAGCTGCAGTCTGTTTAATGCAATACCATTATGATTTATTTGGGTTTTTAATTTGAATAAAGGATTAACATACTTTCGCATAAAGCCAGCATATTTTCCACTCCCAAGTTAATAGGACCACGAGAGACTTGAAAGATATCCCTCTAAGTTACATTGTGAACTGATAAAAGCTGATGACTTATTCGATTAAAATATTTAATCGTTGAACAGCACTAAAAGAAATATAACGCACTATTACCCCGCATTACCCCAACATGATAGACAGGGAGAAAGCTGTAAAAACCTGATTAAAGGGTGTACCAAACTCAATTGATGCATTATACAGGAAAAAGTACATAAGGATCAACTGAGAAAAGTTTGGTAAACCCTTTTATAATATTTTTATAGGGTTTTTTTTCTTTTTTCTTTCTGCTCGTGTCATATTATTTGACACATGGGTGGAAATGACAGGACAAACACTATTAAAATAAATTCTGCTATGTACATTTTTGTATCATGCATATTTAACCTGATTAACCAGGTTTTTGTGTTTTTATGGTAGTTTTAAAGAGAAAAGAGTACACTTTACCCCCTTGATTTATCTGGTCTGTCTCAGTTTACCCCGATGCTGGGGTAAAGTGAGACACAAGACCACTTTTTTTTTTTTAAAACAATCATATTTTCTGATAACTTCCATTGTTAGGAAACATCCCAAATTACTGTGAAATGTGTACATTTTTACTGATATATGTTTAATTCACCTAGAGGGGAGCAAATGTAAAAAGTGTCTCAGTTTACCCCACTCTCCTCTAATATGTTGTATCCATTATTGGAGCACAAGCTCTGTTTTTCCAAATCCCGCATGAAGAGTAATGCAATTTTGAATTGTTTAATTCTGAATAATATATTATTAGAACATAATATTATTACGAGCTATTTTGTCACGAAACACTATAGTCCAACAAATTGTTTTCATTGATTGATTGAAATTATTTATTAATCATCAATATACAATTGGCCCATCATACCAGTAGGCCCATCAAGAGGCCAGAGATGCCCCGCATAGAGAAAAAATCGAAAGGATATACAACAAAGCCAAAAGGAAAGCATTTCCATTGTGGTCCTATATTAATGTAGGGATCGCAATATACAAGACAATTCATTATGAATACATATTTATATTCAGATTACCATCAATCACTATTACCAATACATGTTCTATCTTTATCGCTGTGTTGGTGTAATCAGCTTAAACTACTGACCAATAGATAGACTGGACAATCACTGCAATTTGCATTTGTCTGAAGCTTGAATCCTGGACAATGCCACATCTACTAGCATTTCAGTTGCACGTTTTACACCTTGCCAAATGACTTCTGAGTATTTGTTAAGGAAGGTATTATCTTCCTCAGCTCTTCTTCTTGCAACTTCCTGTGTCAAGCCAGGATCTTTCTGCAGAACGCATTGCACTTCTGCTGTTATGGCTTCCTCAGCCTCTTGGAACATGGCGTTGGTGTAGTGTTTTCCCCTGTTTTGCGCCACCATTTCGTTGATCTTCCTCAGTAGTTCAGTGACCTGAGTGGGATCTTCCCTCCTGTTGTTAAAAACATGATATCTATTGTGGCATTCCTTGACAAAGTCGCTTAGATTTTCATTTTGCTCGATTAAGTCCTCTATGGATGATTCTTCACTCTCCAGATCATCTCCCTTGGTAAACAAGACCATTGTATAACGTCTTGCCTGTTCTCCAAAGGTGATCTGGATCATGTTTACTGTGTCTTCTTCTTCTTGTGTGAATCTTCCTGCCTGGATCACAACCAGGAACACATGGGGACCTGGAGACAACAAAGAGATGGATCTCTTAATCTCCTTGATGACCTCTTCTGTTCCTAGGGTGCCGAACAAACCTGGCGTGTCAACGACGACCACAGATTGTCCGTCCCTCCGTTCTTCTTTTCTTGAACAGTTGTGTGTCACAGAGGAAAAGGAAAACCTGGATTCAAAAGCCTGCAGACTTCCCAAGATGGAGTTTCCCGTTGCACTCTTCCCAACTCCACTCCTTCCAACCAGAGCAATGCGTAGCTTCTTAGATTGCTGCACTGTTGAGAGTTTTACAGGGAATGTATCGTATTAATATTATTGTGCTGTAGCTATAGCTATGATATTACTGTAGCCATAGCTATCCATTCCAGTTCTGTTTAATGCATTCTTGTGTCTAGCTAGTATCCCAGCCCAGTGGTTCTCAACCTTTTCAGGCCATGCCCCCCAAAATAATCCTATTTGAACAGGGGACCCCTCCCCCCCCTCCCGCCACCCTGACAAGAACTTAGAATGTAGGAGATGAGGAATTACATTTTGTTTGACTGTGTTCCACAGATACATATTGTGAAAATGGCATACGCAAGGCGTTGAGCGATAATTTTCACAGTTTTTGCCTCCTTCTTATAGAAAATGTGGCCAATGTTTGACCAGTTTTTATAGTATAGTTTGTTGATTTCTTTTGATGCAGTAATGGTCTTTTTCTTATTAAAAGGTCTTAAAAGTCCTTAAATTGTCACTTCACTGTCATCGGGGGACCTCAAAAATCAATTGGGCCCACAGGTTGAGAACCACTGTCCTAGTCTACACTAACTAATAGCCTAACTCTTTCAGTTAGCCTAACCCTTTTTTTTTCGTCTTTGGAATTAAATACCAGAGGAGACAAAGCCATCTTTTATTCTTTCCCCTGCAGACTCATACATAGACTAGCTTTAATGACAGCAGTTCCTCCAAACATCCAGCAGAGTGTCATCACCTCTCACAAACAAACGGACTGAGTTTAATCACACAAATAGTGGCACTCCCAAAGAATAGGAACACAAGGCTGACTCAGTTTGAGTGCACTGCACTCACTTTGCTCTCACTTTTAACCACTTTAACCCAAGCGTCACTATTTTTGGCATGCATATTAAAAAATGTTCAAAGCAAAGAGACATTTTTTCAGACTGGCTATTTTGAAAAACTTCAGGTCAGTAACAGACAACATTTATTTTACCATTTTAAAAACAAATAATATTGACATTTTAAAAAGAAAGAAAATATGAAAAAAGTCATTTTGAATACAGTATCAACACATCATTCAATTTTTTATTGAAGATTATTTTATTATTATTATTTTTTTCAATCTACCATTCATTAAATAATATCCAATTTTGATCAGTAGTTTAAAGGTTACATAAAAGCGTTTCTGAATATAAATTTATAATTTGAAGCATGTACATCTGCAAAAACCTTAAAATATGCATAATGCATATTAAGCAGACTTGATGGAAAACATACATTACTTTTCAGTTGTCAATGTGAAATTTGCTGTCACCTTCTCTCTTGGGATCACTTGGGATCCAGAACCATAGCTTGAGACATAACGATAACAATAATAAATGAGTGCTGCTCCTGTCATGCACAGCCAACTTTTCGTGCTGCAGCAGAACCTTTGTACAGCGACCAGAGACGGCCACATGGCACTAAACAAACTCTTCACCCTGTCACCCTTTGCAGAAGGAGGTCTTACATAACACCTGTATCCTCTCTCACTGACTGAATCAACCTTTTCAAGGAGCTCTCTGACCTGCGCTCTGTTTCCTGTATCTTTGTTGTTGAACACATGATACTTCCCTCCATATTTGTCTACCACTTTCTTTAGGTTCTCGTCCTCGCTGATGAACTGCTCTATGCTTATGTCTTCCAGTCTGTCTCCATAAGTGAAGAGAACCATGGTGTAAGCACAGACGTCAGGTGACAGGATTCTCTCCAGTGTCTTCATGGCCTTGTATTCCTGTTCGGTGAAGCGTCCCAGCTGGACTACATAGAGGAAGAGGTGTGGACCTGGAGCGCTCAGCGACAAGGCTGCTTCCAGCTCTGCTTCCTGCTGTTCTTCTGACAGTTTACTGTTACACAGTCCAGGGGTGTCCACCACTGTTACCCTCCTGTTGAACACATCTCCTTCTGCCTTTTCACTTTTCAGAGTGACTGGCGCAAAACCTAAACTACAGTCAAATGCTTTCCTTCCCAAGATGGTGTTTCCTGATGAACTCTTCCCCACTTTCTCCTGACCAACCAACACCAGCTGGTAGGTACCTACACTCATTTCAGTGTAGCTTGACTCTGAAAACAACAGAGGTTAAATGTAAATTGAAGTTACAATGGGTTAGGAAGGGGCCCTGGGTGGGGAGTGTCTGATAAATCAAATATCTAAATATTGAATCAAGCAAATTAAAATCTGTCCAGGATGGTCACAAAACCTGAGTAGACCATAACATTACCAAAGGTTTTTTTTAAAGTGAAATATCCCTTTAAATTCCCATTCCCATTAGTAAGGAGCACACATTTGTGGGATGAGCAATCGCAGCTGAGTATGCGGGTGGCACCCATGAGACATGAGCTCAGTTAATCATTTAATCTCATTCATACATGCAGTAGCCTTACACATGCCAATCAAAAAGCTCCATATGTGTCACAGACAGTGTGACGTTGTACATCTGCAATGTTCACTACCACTGACAATTTGTGAATAATTATTTGATACGTTTTGACATTTTCCACCTATAATAATGACATGCCCAAAATAGTGACGCCAGGTTGAAAGTCATTAAGAAACATAATTTCCTCACTGAGACTATAGTGTTCTTAACATCCAAAAACACAGAATAAACTTTTCCCATATTTCCTTACTTTACTTTATTTACTTGCTTATGTTGGATCTGTGGAGTCCAATAAAGTTCAAATTCAAACTCTGGACACACACAGACTGAGTCCTGATTTGAGCTGTGCCCACAGTTTGCAAAGAGCAAGGACCAGTAATAGCCTTAAGAAAATTAAAAGCATTTTAAAAGGCAAAAAAAAAAAAAAAGAAGAAAAGAAAAGTAGTTAGTAGATGACATGAATATACTTACCAGGTTGAGCATGTTTGCTGGCCATGATTATCTTGATAAGGCAGTTGATTAATGATGTCTTGTTGTCAGTGTCGATGCAGCAGAGTTTTGCTTATACATTACTGTATATTCAATAAACTCCTTCCAGTCTCCTCCCCTAAACGCATCATCTGGTGGATATGAAAAGCAGCTAATGGTAGCCTGACCCTGAGAACTTGTTAGTGAAGGTTTGAGCCAATCAACTCAATCTCCTAGATTAGACTGTTCCATACCCCAAGAATCCACCATTCAAACCTAATGTGCTCTAGCACATAACTGGGCAGAGTGTTTGTTTTCTTCCATTAACCGCACCCAAGCCAACATGTGACTGGCACACACCTGCCAGCACTTTACGCTCAAAATGAGTCAATGCCAAAAGAACAAAATATTGCACAGGAATATGTTTGTACACACATAGTACATACATACATACATAGGCTATACTGTGTGTATATATATATATATATATATATATATATATATATATATGTTTGTAAAAATAATGTTGGGGCGCTACGCCGATACCCATACATTTTGCTGTGTTGCTCATGAATGCCCGACCCTTACAAGCTGTACCTCATTTTAAAGGTGACTAATCAACAATTAATGAAAATGCAAACAAATAGAATACCAATTGGTAAAATGCATTCGGGTCCCCATCCGGAATCAATTTACTATAATTATTTTTTTTGTCTTAGGAATGCGACAAATACAATATTATTGAACCCAAGTCTCCATGGAGTGAGTAATCAATAGAAAAATTGAAATATAAAATATCAAAGACCCCAAAGTGTCCCCTGCAGATGTCAAGAACCACTGAGACGCAGCAGGCCGCCCACACAACACTCCATTATAGGTCATATGGTTATTGGTGGCTTTTCAGGAGACAGTGTTACTTGAGGACAGGAGGAGATTAAGTTCTACCGGCTTAACTTGTTTTTGTTTGTCAGCTTCAATACTTGCAGCACAGGAATTCTATGACGATGAGAAACTCTTAAGATCATGCAGGTGTTATGTAAGGAATGGCGATAGAGAACACGTGAGAGTCTAAACAGATCGTACATGATGAGTGATTAATGAAGGGCATGACAGGTTTGACATGGCAGGTTTGATAGCAAACAGTTCCTCAACAGATAACAATGCCATCTGTCTTAGCTTTTTTTCTTGCACCATTTTTCACTATGGTCACTCACTCATGTAGCCTACCATTCACAAAAACTTGTTTCATTGTCGGACCACACTTGAATTTCCAAAAAGTAATACTCTTCTTCTGGAGTGGAATGTGGGTCGGCGTGGTAGCGGACGTCACAAACTTAACATGTGGACCTTCAAAGCGCAACGTTGCTCAGATCCGCACCACAAACACTGGTCAGGGGTCTAAGAAACAAGCAGGTGTGGTGCAGAACAAATTCAAGATACCACCACGGTAGTGGAAAAAGTGGCACTCCAGAAATAACAAGTGAAAAACAAGCTCAGATGCACATTATTATTTTATTGAGAGGTGTTTCGTCCTCGGCCTTCCTCAGGGCAGATTAAAAAGTGACATTGGGGTGTACAGTGCACAACCCTCTTTTTAAGGCATACATGTAATAAAGCAGTTCACAATATCAGTTCACAAAATCACAGACACTACACATATCAAAGACACTGTTTTTGTTTTTTTAGACATCACAGACTACATCATGATTGAAATAATCTAATTACAAAATGGCACAGAATGACACATGTGCATGGGCTGCACGTTTTTCTTTCTTTTTTCCCCCTTTTTTTAAGTTAATGAATAAGGAGTATGTGACTTTAACATCGCCTGGTCTGCATGTACAAGCATGTACTTTGGTTCATAAGACAGGAGTCGATTGACCCCAGCAAGCACTGTCAGAACCTAGCTGGACCAATCATTGATGTCTCGAATGGGGCCGGGCCAGATCAAGTCAAACAAAACTAGAAGCAGTGCTCTTCCGAGCACAGGTCTCCACCAGGCCGTGCGTCCTGGTGGTGCTACTGTATAATAGGCCAATGTAAAAAGGGTGGCATATGTTCTTCACCTTAGACCTTTCATGGGAATCGGACGCTGCATGCATGATTTGAAGCATTGTGTTCCAAAAATGTGTTGTGCTAAAGTCTACCTGCTGGTGGCGCTATAGCCCAATGTGGAAAAGGTAGCATTTGTTCCTTGACCTAGTGGGAATATGTGTGGCAAATTTCACACTAATCGCAAGCTGCGTTGATGATTTGAGGTATTTTGTTCAAAAACGGATCAATCCTGCAAACTTTGGAAGCCAATATTAGCCAATTAGGATGGAATATGAAATATCAGACGGATCGGACTTGATCACATGACTATAGAGATACTGTGTACAGATTTGCATGATTTTTGGATAAAATCTCAAGGAATAATAGGAAAAATTGTGTTTTACCTAAGTCGGCCTCCTGGTGGCGCTATAAAAGGCTGATGTGAAAAATGCAGGGAAAGGGTTTTTCCTTGGCCTCTATAGTGCGCTTACAAAGTTTGAAACTGATCGGTGGAGTTATAGGTAAAACCACAAATCGGCCTGTTATAGTGCCACCATGAGGCTGATTTCAAAAATTTGAAGTGGCATTTCTTCCATGACCTAGTGGGAACGTGTGTGCGCGATTTCATGATAATTGCACTTTGCGTTTGGGATTTGAGGCATTTTGTTCAAAACGGCTCAATCCTACAAACTTTGGAAGCCAATCTTAGCCAATCAGGATGGAATATACAAAATTGGACAGATCTGTGTCGATCACATGACTGTCGAGATACTGCCTACCGATTTGTAGGATTTTTGGACAAAATCTGTAAGTAGTGCACAGAAATGTGTTTTGCGAACATCGGCCACTAGGTGGCGCTAGAAAAGGCCCATTTGAAAAATTTAGGGCAGAGGTTCTAGATTGGCATCCAGGGAATGTGTGTGCTCACTTTGGCAGCAACTGGGCCAACGGCGACTGAGATTAGGCGCACACAAACTGCGAGAACGCACGGACGCACGGACGCACGGATGGACGGACGGACGGACGGACGGACGCACGCACGGACGCACGGACGGACGAGGGTGAAAACATACTCTCCCCCATGCCTTCGGCTGGTGGAGACAATGACTAGTCAGATCTGGCCTAGAATACCACCTGATTTCAACCAACATAAATTCTGCCCACGAAAACGGACATACTGGATTAATCAGAGAGGGTCGGGTCGAGGCCAGATAAATATCATAATACAGGTATGTCCCAGGATATAACCTTACATGCTCATATTTCAACTAACATTACAAACATAACAATAATCCTTTAGTCCATATGACATCCTGGTAATGACGTCAAGATCATCCCCATATGGCCTGTGATCTGGCCTAGTTCTGAACGTCACCGGAGTCACCGGAGGACGTTATCATAACGTCATCATGACGTCATTTGGCTTGCAGGGACTGGACCTGATTACTGCTACACTGAATGATGCAGGTCAACAATGGAAACAGCATGAAAAACACAATCTGAAACATAATAATGTATTATCTAGTCTTTCTTTCTCTCTCCCCCCTCTTGAATGGCTGCTGACTGGCATTTCTGAGCTCCTTTATAATTGAAAAGGCAGCATTTGAAAATAATTAACAATAATAAACCACAGGGCCATGGCCGTCAATTATCAATCTTCAGAATATATCGGTTATCAAACTGTCCGACAGTTATCTATATGTACAGAATTGAGAAATGAGTAATTATAGATCAAAACCCTGGCGAGAAGCAGTAGATGAACACTCTCATGCCCCCTCACAGTTTTCTATTGGAGAACACAACACAACTACAGTCAACAACAAAGTTGTTTACAGAGTTCATCTTCTAACAGGCGAGGTTGAATAGCGTTGAAAGATGATGAGAAATCTTGGCACGATTTTGAATAAAAGATTGTGCAAGGTGACAGTAGCGGTCATGCATGTACACCCTGTCACTCCTATTATGCAAACAAAACATGAAAGGGATCTTGAAACATGAAATTCAGGGGGCTTATTGATCAACTGTCAGAGTAGGAATATTGATCTACAACATTATCATTACTTCTAATGAAATGTAAAACCAGGTCACAGGTTAGCGCAACACTATGTGGACATTGGTCCAGGTCTGGACTCTTATCCCTAGGCGGCCACTTGTGTATCGAAAGGTTCCCGCTTCAAGTGTTCTTGAGCAAGACATGAACTCCTAATGACTCCCAATGAGCAGGTTGATGCCTTGCATGGTTTCCTGCACTGGTGTGTGAAAGTGCGTGTGAGTGTGTGAGTGTATTGTGCTTTCGAAAAAGGTGCTATACAAATCTTTTGATATTACTCCTACAGATTTTGTCATCACACAAATTGGTACACATTATCTCTATAGTAGTGCGATCAAGACAGATCTGTCCGATATTTCATATTCCATCCTGACTGGCAAATTTCTACCATTACTGGCTCACACCTGAACTGGCAGAGACCTGTGCTCCGAGGATCACACGTTTACATGTTTTTCTAGTTTACATTTTCATGTTAGAGTGCATTTGATTCTGTATAAACTTGCCCATGGTAGACTGTGTGTTTGTCATTTTGTTTGTTCATTAGCTCATCTAGGATGTTCCTGTTTTTCATGCACTGACACTGATGAAACCCAGGTATTTAAAACATTTGTCTAATAATAAACCTGACTTTTTTTTAAAACAATTATGACAGCTTACCCTGTGATGGGGACAACTTGTCACACATGCACATAATGTACATTTATGTCTCTATATTAATGTGAAGAATTACAAATCTAAAGTACATGCATTTGTGCAGAATTCTTTAATTTAAAAATAAAAAATGAATGAGAATTAATGTGATGTACAGAGACTGATATACGAAAGCAAAATGTGTGACACTGCGGCTTCGACGAGTAGCAGATTCAGTGGATATTGAATCGGCATACATTTCTGAAGTCGCTGTCTGTCAATCTGGTCGACATAAGAATGCAGCTCATACTGTCACTGTCACTGTCATGAAACTGTAAACTTCTAATAAACACTACAATTAATCAATCAAATCTACTGTAGTATAAATAATAGATACATTTTGATGTTGGTCAAATAGTTAAGTATTGAATTAATAATTAACATTTCAGAATAACGAAAAATCTAAAATCAATAATACAATTGAAATCAGAGTGCACCATGCGTATATCAGCGTATGTGAAAAAGAAAGTATTAGCTTGTATTAATAACCCTTAATTATTAAAGATAATATACCATCTATAATCATTAGTATTTTTTTTCTTCATATTTATACTGCAATCTGAAGGAGAAGTCTTTTACATGATCTGGCTTTCTGTGTTAGAAATTCAACTAAAACATGACACGACTACGACTTTATATGAAGATAAATTATTTATTTGATCACACCATAATCATGACACCCAAACTAAAACTACTGTGCATGGAAGATACAATTAAATGAAAATTAAAATAACATGAACATAAATGATAACAGAAATAGCTATGAATGAGAAGAATGAATGATGCCATAATGTCCAATGTATAATTAGTATAATGTATAGGCAAAATATAATTGCGGTGTGACCGTGAAAGTCCGGAACAAGCTCACAATGTGACGCATCACAATGCGAGAGATTGTAGATCGGCTTTTTTCAAATGGCCAAAATGTACATACAGTAAGTGGGTAATGTATGTTTTGTAATAATCAAAATCTACAAACTAACTACACACAGCAACTAGTAACTAAAGTATTATGTCTGTGGAGACCAAATAATCAGGCCAGCAGTAGGGTAGGTTAGTCTTTACTTGTCAGCTGCAAACATGACAACAGGAGCTGCATACATTCACTGGCAGCAGAGCCACACTGGAATAAGACACACCCCCCAGCCCAGCACTTAAAGGAACAGAGACAACTTACACACATAGCAAGAAACAGTATGTAGTGGCGTAGAACTAGATGTACAGAAATGTTGAAGTATTCCAGTAAAGTAAAAAATACCCCAAATTTGTACTGAAGTATATTACTTAACACCGCAGCAGCAGGCCATGTGTAGCAGTAGTGGCGCAGAACCTCTGCCTGATGACCTAAAAGCCTAATATCCCCCCAGCCTTCAATGAATGCCCCTTTAGTCTATACTGTATAAGATGTTGGCTTTTCATGCGAGAGACCAGGGTTTGGTTCCCGGCTGTCGGGGCTGCCTAAGGTCGTTGTGACCAGGCCTAAGAGGGAGGGGGCTGTTGTTTGCATTGGTCTCAGTCCATGCAGCAAAAAAATGACCTTATTGTATCATCAGCTACACTGCAGCAATCCGAGCCTTCATGGCGTGAGCGTGAAGGAGGTCTTACATAACATCCTCTCTCACTGACTGAATCAACCTTTTCAAGGAGCGCTCTGACCTGCTCTCTGTTTCCTGTATCTTTGTTGTTGAACACATGATATTTCCCTCCATATTTGTCTACCATTTTCTTTAGGTTCTCGTCCTCTCTGATGAACTGCTCTATGCTTGTGTCTTCCAGTCTGTCTCCATACGTGAAGAGAACCATGGTGTAAGCACAGACGTCAGGTGACAGGATTCTCTCCAGTGTCTTCATGGCCTTGTATTCCTGTTCGGTGAAGCGTCCCAGCTGGACTACATAGAGGAAGAGGTGTGGACCTGGAGCGCTCAGCGACAAGGCTGCTTCCAACTCTGCCTCCTGCTGTTCTTCTGACAGTTTACTGTTACACAGTCCAGGGGTGTCCACCACTGCTACCTTCCTGTTGAACACATCTCCTTCTGCCTTTTCACTTTTCAGAGTGACTGGTGCAAAACCTAAACTACAGTCAAACACTTTCTTTCCCAAGATGGTGTTTCCTGATGAACTCTTCCCCACTTTCTCCTGACCTACCAACACCAGCTGGTACCGGTAGGTACCTAAACTCACTTCAGTGTAGCTTGACTCTGAAAACAACAAAGGTTAAATGTAAATGAGTATATACTGTATACACACACACATATTTAATAGGAGGGCAGAATGAGTCACCAGAAAAAAAGATGGGTGTTTTTGAAGAATCTATCATACTTAAAATGGAGTTTGAAGTTAAAATCAATAAAATGGGTTTGTATAGGAAGGGGTGGGGAGTGTCTGAAAAAATGAATATCAAATATCTAAATATTGAATCAAGCAAATTAAAATATTTCCAGGATGGTCACAAAAGCCTGAGTAGACGATAAAATGTCCGTTTTTTTTTTAAGTGAAATATCCCTTTAAATTCCCATTCCCATTAGTAAGGACTCAAGGAGCACACGTTTGTGGGATGAGCAATCGCAGCTGAGTATGCGGGTGGCACCCATGAAACAAGAGCTCAGTTAATCATTTAATCCCATTCATACATGCAGTAGTCTTTATGCATATCTACAAGCTCCATATGTGTCACAGACAGTGTGACGTGTGCTTGTATATCTGCCATGTTCACTACCATTGAAAATTTGCGAATAATTATTTTTACAATTTTTGACAATTTCCACCTATAATAATGACCCAAAAATAGTGACGCCAGGTTGAAAGTCATTAAGAAACATAATTTCCTCACTGAGACTAGTGTTCTTTACACCCAAACACACAGCCAACCGTGTTTCCAGACTTTACTTAATTTACTTGCTTCTGCTGGATCTGTGGAGATCCAGCAGAAGCAAATTCAAACTCTGGGCACGTCACACATGCAGACTGAGTCCTGCTTTGAGCAGGGCTAGTAATAGCCTTAATAAAAATACTGTAAATGTATTTTAAACGCAAAAATAAAATAAAAAGAAAACGCCTTAAAGAAAGCATGTTAATCTTTAGTATGATGACCTGAGCAGTAGTAGATTACACAAATATACGTACTTACCAGGTTGAGCATGTATGCTGGCCATGATTATCTTGATAAGGCAGTTGATAAGGCAGTTGATTAATGATGTCTTGTCAGTGTCGATGCAGAGGAGTTTTGCTTCTACATTATATTCAATAAACTCCTTCCAGTCTCCTCCCCGGAATGCATCTGGTGGATATGGAATGCAGCTAATAGTAACCTGACCCGTAGACTCAAGAACTGCTAATAAAGTATTCAATCAATCACTCAATGAATGCCCGACCCTTACAAGCTGTATACCTCAATGTAAAGGTGACTAATCAACAATGAAAATGTAATCAAATAGAATACCATTTGGTAAAATGCATTTGGGTCCCCATCCGGAATCAATTGGGGTCAATTTACTATAATCTAAACTTTTAAACTCAAGTCTCCATGACGTGAGTAATCAATATAAAAATAGAAATACAAAATATCAAAGACCCCAAAGTGTCCCCTACAGATGTCAAGAACCACTGAGACGCAGCAGGCCGCCCACACAACACTCCATTATAGGTCATATGGTTATTGGTGTTCTTTTCAGGAGACAGTGTTACTTGAGGACAGGAGGAGATTAAGGTCTACCGGCTAAACTAGTTTTTGTCAGCTTCAATACTTGTGGTGTCCATTAAGGTTAACAGGAATTCTATGACGATGAGAAACTCTTAAGATCATGCAGGTGTTATGTAAGGAATGGCGATAGAGAACATGTGAGAGTCTAAACAGATCGTACATGATGAGTGATTAATGAAGGGCATGACAGGCCTGACATGGCAGGTTTGGTAGCAAACAGTTCCTTGTCAACAGATGGCATATGCCATCGTTTTAATATATTTTTTATATTAAAAATATATATTAAAAAATGTATATATTTTTTGCACCATTTTCCTCAGTGGTCACTTACTCATGTAGCCTAGCATTCAAAAACAATTGTTTCATTGTCGAACCACACTTGAATTTCCCAAAAAACTTATAATCTTCTGGAATGGAGGGTGGGTCGGCGCAGTGAGACTGTGTTGCGGTAGCGGACGTCTCAAACTTAACATGTGGACTTTCAAAGCGCACCGTTGCTCCGATCCACACCACAAACACTGCAGGGGTCTAAGAAACATAATTGCGACCAAAGGTTGCAGTTTACTATGTGAAATGGCACATGCTGACTCTGTCTGTCTGTCTGGATGTGTACACTTTTTACGGTCTATGGGTTTGCCGCTCTGACATCACTGTGATGTCAGGGGAACCATACTAACAGAATGGGTTTGCCGCTCTGACATCATTCTCTGACATCACTGCTCTGGCTTCACTGTGAATCCCTTTTATGCCCATGTATGGAGTTCCCATATCCCATATCTACAGCCATGTTTTCATTATAGTTCCGGAATTTCTCCTGCAAAATAATTAGCATAATGTACTGGAAGTTTTGTTTTTGAGGTGTTTTCACATGCCCTCATTGGCAGCAAAAATGCTGATATAGCCTTAAAAGACACGTTTTCATTAGACCATTGTGGCGGCATGAATGTCATACCAGTAAAGATATCATCAAAGTAAAGACCAGTGTTGCCAGATTTTGCGAGCGAAATAAGCAACCAGGTGTACGAAAATAAGCCCCAAAAAGTGATATTATCTAGGCCACACAAGCACTGTAAAACTATACGCATCACCACATCAGCTACTTGAAAATTGCCGATCTACAAGCTCACAACAAATAAAAAGCAACCAGCAACTATCAATATTTACAAGCAAGCCCAGAGTCTATAATTAGCAGACATGGCAATGGCGCCACACTGGTCGATTAGTCGAGCCGCTTCGGTTCGGTGTCTGTCTCTCTCACCCTGAACCCTACTGTACAAATGGGGATCGCTGATGCAAAGTGTTGCACTTGTGGGCTTGTAGATTAGCTGTGTTCTTTCACGTGGCACTGTCAAAAACGATGGATATCAGTAACTAGCCTCGCTCGCTGCTCTTTCTGTCAACTCTTTTAATCATCACACAACGACAAGAAACTAATGATGTACCTCGTTGAGAAGAGAACACAACAGCTTCTTTCAGAACCTCTCCCTCTGCTATACAGCTCCGAGATAGCGGAGGGAGAGGTTCCGAAAGGAACTACTGTACGTTGAGAAATTTTTGCACTCGCAGCCAGCCATGGAAACAGTGCGACTCTAATTGAAATTAAGCATGCGACTGAAGTCTAAATGATTAATCCCCTAATGCAAGGTAAAGCTGTATTTTATTTCTATATCCCATTCCTTTACATTCAAATAATTGTCGATCTCAAATACAATGCTTTAACTGTTATTATTGGCTCCGGTGGAGGCTGCGTGTGTGTGTGTGTGTGTGTGTGTGTGTGTGTGTGTGTGTGTGTGTGCGTGCGTGCGTGCGTGCGTGTGTGTATTTGTGTGTGTGAATGTGAGTGTGAGTGTGCCTAGCTGGCCTGAACAACAGCGCCCCTCCCTTAACATGTGTGGTCAGAAAAGGTATAGCAGCCAGGCTACATACACCACAGGCTACATACAGACAGACAGACACACACACACGGATACACACACGGCCACGCTATGGAGACGGTGTGACCACCGCTCAAAAAACATCCAAAACAGACAGATCTCCATGTATGGGCATAAAAGGGTATGATGTCAGATGTCATAGACGTCATAGGACTTTCACATAACGAATAACTGAGCATATTTGGGCTCTCACAGCATATCTCCATATACAGTACATGGATCTCCACATATGGGTAGCAGGGGTCTCCATTATAGCCAGGTAACTGGTCCGATATACATCACTGGCTAGATGGCCAAGACAAGGGCGACCCTGCCCTTCTTGAGGTGTCTTACTAGTGTATTATCTAGTCTTTCTTTCTCTCTCCCACGTCTTGAATGGCTGCTGACTGGCATTTCTTAGCTCTTTTGTATTTGAAAAGGGAGTATTTGAAAATAATTAAAAATAATAAACCACAGGGCCATGAATGATTCATTATCACGGCTGTCTTATTGTCAATCTGCAGAATATATCGGTTATCAAACTGTCCGACATTTATCTCTGTATGTACAGAATTTAAATGAGTAATTATAGAACAAACTCCTGGCGGGAAGTAGTAGATGAACAGAGCTCACTTAACATGCTCTCATCTATAGGAGAGGATCCAATCAACACAACTACAGTCAACACCAACGTTGTTCACAGAGTTCATCCTCAAACAGGCAAGGTTGAATAGCGTTGAAAGAGGATGAGAAATCTACAAACAGCTTAGCACGATTTTGAATAAAAGATCATGCAAGGTGACAGTAGCGGCAATGCAATGCACTCCTATTATGAAAACAAAACATGAAAAGGATCTTTTGAAACATGAAATTCAGGGGGATTATTTGTCAACTGTCAGAGTAGGAATAGTGATATACAACATCTATCATTGTGTGCACACTATGTGGACATTGGTCCAGGTCTGGACTTGTATCCCTAGACTGGCCTTTAAAGACATACTGTACCTTTTATCTCTGTCATTCATTTTGATCATCTGTTCTGTTGGTTACAGACAGTGTAGTGTAAATCTGGCATGAACCATCCAATATACTGTAGGAAGTCCATATATTAGAAAGGTCATGGTGTGTGTGTGTGTGTGTGTGTTTGTGTGTGTGTGTGTGTGTGTGTGTGTGTGTGTGTGTGTGTGTGTGTGTGTGTGTGTGTGTGTGTGTGTGTGTGTGTGTGTGTGTGTGTGTGTGCACGTTCTTCAAGTATCCTTGAGCAAGACATGAACTCCTAATGACTCCCAATGAACAGGTTGATGCCTTGCATGGTTTGCTGCACCGGTATGTGAAATCACACAAATCGGTACACAATCTCTATAGTTCGACGAGTAGCAGATTCAGTTGGTATTGAATCAGCATTTCTGAACTTGCTGTCAATCTGTGTCGACTACAGCAGAATGCAGCTCATAGGTACTGTCACTGTCATGAAACTACCTTCCTCATGCAAACTTAATAAATAAGAGCTACATTTCGATGTTGGTCGAATAGTTAAGTATTGAATAATTAATAAAAAAAAACACTAATACAATTGAAATCAGAGCACACCATGCTCATATCAACGTATGTGAAAAGAATATTAGCTTGTATTAATAACCCTTAATTATTAAATATAATATACCATCAATAAAATAATCATTAGTATTTTCTTTTTCATATTTATACTAGGAGAAGTCTTTGACATGACCTTGCTTTCAACTAAAACATGACACAACTACGACTTTATATGAAGATACATTTTTATTTGATCACACCATAATCATTACACCCAATCTAAAACTACCGTAAATGGAAGATAAAATTAAATGAAAATTAAAATAACATGAACATAAATGATAACTATGAATGAGAAGAATGAATGATGCCATAATGTCCAATGTATAGAATGAGAATGATTGAGCTCAGAACTACAGTACGTGTGTTTAATGAACATTGGGTACATTTACTCAAGTACTGTACTTAGCTACAATTTTTAGGGGGATTATTACTTTATGGGCATGGTCATAACGCACTTGTTTTATTCTACCTTCTAACACTGCACTTCAATTGGAACGGAGTGTTATTTAATTTAATTTTATTTTATTTTATTGCAGATATCAGCAATTGGCAGCAAACCACTCCATTCCTTTGGAGTGCATTGGCAGAATTCGCCCTCGGTAGAATAAAAGTGTGGTGTGATCGTGCCCTTGCAAGTAAAAGTCGGGAACAAAATGTCCTTTTACAAGCTCACAATGTGACGCATCACAATGTCAGAGATTCTAGATTGTTTTTTTTTTTTGTTTGTTTTTTTGTTTTTTTCGAATGGCCAAAAAGTGGGTAATGTATGTTTTGTAATAATCAGAATCTACAATGTAACTACACACGGTAACTAGTAACTAAAGTATATTTGATGTAGTGGCGTAGAACTAGAAGTACAGACATTTTGAAGTATTCCAGTAAAATACAAAATACGAAAGGAATTGCACTGAAGTACACTATTTATTACTTTACGCCACAGCAGCAGGTCATGTGTAGCAGTAGTGGCTCAGAAACTCTGCCTGATGACCTAAAAGCTTAATATCTCCCCCACCCCTTTAGTCTGTACTGTATAAGATGTTGGCTTTTCATGTGGGAGACCAGGGTTTGGTTCCTGGCTGTCGGGGCTGCCTACGGTCGTTGTGGGCAGGCCTAAGAGGGAGGGGGCTGTTGTTTGCATTGGTCTCACCACATGCGGCGAACCCAATTGATTATTATCTCAGGAATGCGACAAAAACTCCATGAATTCGAGGCTTCATGGGGTGAGGGTGAAGTTGCGGAAATGTGCTCTTTATCAATACTTTCACTAAGATCCACCCATTCATCATCTCTTTGGTAAAGTTTTCCTCTCTCAGTCAGCTGCAATTCAACTATTTCAAGGAGCTCTCTGACCTGCTCTCTGTTTCCTGTATCTTTGTTGTTGAACACATGATATTTCCCTCCATATTTGTCTACCATTTTCTTTAGGTTCTCGTCCTCTCTGATGAACTGCTCTATGCTTGTGTCTTCCAGTCTGTCTCCATAAGTGAAGAGAACCATGGTGTAAGCACAGACGTCAGGTGACAGGATTCTCTCCAGTGTCTTCATGGCCTTGTATTCCTGTTCGGTGAAGCGTCCCAGCTGGACTACATAGAGGAAGACGTGTGGACCTGGAGCGCTCAGCGACAAGGCTGCTTCCAGCTCTGCTTCCTGCTGTTCTTCTGACAGTTTACTGTTACACAGTCCAGGGGTGTCCACCACTGTTACCCTCCTGTTGAACACATCTCCTTCTGCCTTTTCACTTTTCAGAGTGACTGGTGCAAAACCTAAACTACAGTCAAACACTTTCCTTCCCAAGATGGTGTTTGCTGATGAACTCTTCCCCACTTTCTCCTGACCAACCAATACCAGTCTCACTTCAGACCCTGAAAACAACAGATGTTGAACATTGAAATTAGACTAAATCAGGAGTTCTCAAACAGTGTTTGCTATAATATGACCCCATCTGTCGGGTCTTGGAATATCTTGGTTCTTGGAAAAGTCTTGGAATATCTGTCCTCGCTTATGTTTTTCAAAGTAAAAAATATTATACATTAGTAATTAGAAATCTATATATATATATGTTTTAGGTCCACCCGGATCTCTGGCAACTCATTTAATAGATAGACACATGGGGATATATCAAATTCTGTCTCCATTACGGATTTTGTAAAGAAGTGAATCGAATAGCAGACAGGTTTTCGTTTTTCACTGTGCCAAAACATGTGTAGATTGTTTTTTACTAATATCATGATATCGCCCAGCCTTAAATCCTATGCAGTACAAGTAATGTACGGACTCCAGTCTGCTCAGAGAGTGGGCGGGTCTATGGGCTGGAGCCAGGCAACAAGTAATTAAAAACACATACTCTGTACCATGTGTACGGACAAAACAAACAAAAGACGACATGTTCATCTTTACCGTATATGTTGAGCAGCAGTAGATTAAATATAATTACCAAATTGAGCATGTTGCCTGGCCATGGTTATTTTCATAAGGTGGTTGATTAATGAAGTCTTGTTGTCAGTGCTGATTGAAGAGTCTGTCTGTTGAAGAGTTTCTGCTTCCAAGGATCCTCCAGTCCCCTCCCCTCAAGGCATCTTGTGGATATGTACTGCAGCCAACGGGAACCTGAACCGCCTGACGTTAGAAAGTTTGTGTGTCTGTTAAAGAGTTGGTTGTTTGTTTTGTTTGTAAAGCGGAGAAAACCTGTTTGTTGAGCAACTATCATCAACTCTGAGGCTCTGTCCTAGAACAGTGGTTCTCAACCTGATTTTCAGGGGGTCCCCAGGTGTGCAGGAGTCATCAACTTGTCCGTACACGGACAAATGTGTCCGTGGCAAGACGTGTCTATGTCTGTGGGCTTTTTTTATTTGTATGTTTTAAAGATATAGCCTATATTTTCTTAATTATAACGTAAAAAGCATACAAATAACGGAGAACCCTCTCATTCACATTAACACATGTACTTACCAGTACTTTTAAATACACATGTGATGACATACAGTTTAATGTAGATTGTCTATTTTCACTACTTCTTCAACATTTGATTTCTAATTTACAGAATTAATTAGATTTTCCTCTTATTTCTTCATGAAATTACTGAAGAAAAAAAGGATGGATTTGTGTTTTAATTAAAAAAAGCTTTTTTGGGAATGTTTAGTTTTTTATGTTTTGAAATAATAATAATAGGAAACAAAAACATAAAGGGGACTCGTGTCCGCGACCCACAAATGAGTCCTGACCCAGTGTTTGGGAAACATTGCCATAATGTCTGGGTGTCTTGGGCTAAAAATTGCCCCAGAAAATGATGGTTTAGTGATGAAAAGTGATGAGTCATCACTTTTCATCAGTTTTGTGGGCGTTTTCTGGGGCCAATGAATGTTTTTTGTGCAAAACAAATGCTTGCAATGGATTCAGCATCATGACAAACCCCTAGTTAGACCCCTCACATCCTACTTAAAGCAGATTTTTTTTCTGGGTATTTTCCTCCTGTATAGAAAGTCGATGGGAGCCCAACTTGATTTGGCCACTGTGGGTATTTGCAGTGAGCAGATTATGGTAGATTTTTTATCCTGGCTAGTAGACCTAATTTCCTGTCAGAATCAGTTGAAAAACTAAATAACAAAATTTTTTCCAACCTCAGCTTTATTTTTACTGGACTAATAGTTAGACCCCTCACATCCCACTTAAAGCATATTTTTTGGGAGTAATTTTTTCCCTTATATACTAAAGTGTATAGTAAGTGAATGACACCCAGAATTACCCTTGCTGTCAAAGATTCTCCTAGGGATGTTGAATTTCAATCTTTGTTAGATATGTTACTAGACACCTTTACGAACACATTGGTGAAGAAAATGTTTGGTAAGGAATTTATTCACAGCTTTGACAGGTATTCTGATAATATTCCCTGACTAATAGACCAAATTGTCAAATAATATGAGAAATGGCAATTAAACATTGGGAAAATAGCCGTTCTACAAGATCACAACGCCTCGCAATGTGATGCGTTTGTGAGCTTGTAGATATGCCATTTTCACAACATTTATCTGTGTGAACTGATAAACTGAGTCAACCTAAATGCAATCTGGCTGCTAGCCATCATCAAGGAAAAGTTCAGTCGCTCTTTTGCAGCAATGCAGAAGTCTGTAATCGAGAGACTAACCTAAATGTAATGCCTCATCTCCTTTAATTCCAAGTGCTTGTCGGGTTGGAGGGTCCCCAGTTGATATATTATGATTATTTTGGGGGGTCCCCAGTTCATTTTGGAGGGTCACGGCCTAAAAAGGTTGAGAACCACTGTAATGGAAAGTTACAAAACAGTCGAGTAAAGGAGGCAGGCAAAAAAAAAATCACACCCGTGTGAACTGAGCGGTGGTCGTGGAGGCTGTGCAACAGCACTACTGGGTGGGTGCAGCGGGGTTAGTGTGCTTTACAATGCTGTAGTTTCTTCACACACTCTAATTTATTTGACCCTAAAACATTCAGTTTGTTAATAATAATAATAATAATACTTGACCACACATGCTGACCCACCCTTCCCCCCTGTGTGTGTGTGTGTGTGTGTGTGTGTGTGTGTGTGTGTGTGTGTGTGTGTGTGTGTGTGTGTGTGTGTGTGCATGTGTGTGTGTGTGTGTGTGTGAGAGAACAACAGCGCCCCTCCCTTAACATGTGTGGTCAGAAAAGGTACTGCAGGCTTGAGGCTACATACACGGACGGACGGCCGGACGGCCGGACGGACGCATACACACACGGCCACGTATAGGAGACGCCGAGACGGTGTGACCACCGCTCAAAAACAGAGGAAGGAATATATCGTGCACACACACACACACACACACACACACACACACACACACACACACACACACACACACACACACATATATATATATATATATATAGTTTCAATGTCTTCAAACAGCTATTTGACAACCTTTTATTTAAGCAAATAATAAACGATTGGCTCAAAACCTTACAGACCAGACCAGCATGATAATTCCTAATTTCTGCCTGAGGAAGAGTTATCATCATTTGCCTAAAGAAAAGTTGTATCTGTTTCAAAACAATTTGTTTGCATTATACAATGGTCCCCGTCCCATATTGTTTTTGTGGTAGGTTAACCTTGAAATTGTGGATTGATATATTTGTTATTCTTTATTCCAAAGCGCTTGATTAGGCCGCGGTTCAGTGTCTTGCTCAAGGACACTTAGACATTAAACCTTGCGGTTCTCCATCCGGTATATGTGTGTGATGTGTATGGCTCTGAAACATGGAAAATCACTCACAAGCAAGATCCAGGTTTTTGTCAACCAATGCCTGCAGCGTTACATCCTCAAGCTATGGTGGCACATCAAAATCAAATGAGGAGTTATGGAGGATCACAAAACAGGACAATATAGCAAATACCATCAAAAGGAGAACGTGGAACTGGATAGGCCACACCCTTAGAAAGGACACAAACAACACCACAAGACAAGCCCTGTACTAGAATCCACAGGGAAAGAGGAAACAGGGTAGTCCAAAAAACACCTGGAGATGTTCCACTCCCCAAGATTGGAGTGAGCTGGCATAAAAAAGCCCTGGCCCAGAAGAGACTCAAGAGAGTGAGATGGAGAGCTCTGGTGGACGCCCTTTGCCCCTCAAAGAGGATTAAGTCAATTAAGTCAATGTAAGTGACAATTCTTTAAAATAAAAATATTATATATAAACTCACTTTAAATCACTATATGCAAAAGGAATGCATCTACAATACACGATGCCTTTAATCAAGGAAATAATTCAATTTATGTGTGTGACAGCTGTTCCTCATAGGTCCAGCAGAGGGTAATCACGTTACACCAAGTTCCATGAAAAAAGTAATTGACCGATCGCTATGCCCCTCCTAAAGCCGTCCTCGTCCAATGCCAAGTTAGCAACAGGTTACTAACGCAGCAGACTTGGCAAGCTGCCATGGCGGCGCGCATCGGTGTACCGCTAGTCTGGCTGCTAGATAGAGATGGGATTTATGGTTCTTTGAAGTGAACCGGATCTCTGAGATCCGTTCCTTTCAAAGAGCCGTTCAAAAGACTGGCTCATTTTAGTTACTGGTTACTTTGTAGATTTTGATTATGATTGTAAATCACTTCCACCCAAATAGGCCTGTACATTTTGGCCATTGGATACATTTCTGGCATTTGAAAATAGGTGATCTACAAGCTCACAATGTGTCACGTTGCGATGCATTGTGAGCTTGTAGATCAGCTATTTGCAAATGATTTTTCTACATTTTACTCATTAGAAAACCTGTGAAACAGGACATTCTGCATAATGAGTACGTTCTAATATTGGTACTTTAAGTAGCCTACATTTTGATACCAATACTATTTTACTTTTACTCTAGTAGCCTACATTAATAACATTCCAAACTTGATTGCAGTATTGATATGTTTACCTAAGTAAAGAAATGTAGTACTTTTCCCACCACTGTTCATAGAAAGGAACGGCTCCCTACTGTGAACCGAATCATATCGTTCATTTCAAAGAGCCGTTCAAAAGACTCGATTCGTTCGCGAACGTCCCACCCACTCGCTTCCGTGTCACAAACACTGAAACAAAAACAGAACGGATTGCACTGACCTACACAAACCAACCCACGGGAATAATTTAGGAGCACTTCATGAGAAAATATAACTGGTAACACTTGTGTACTGTATGTTAATCTGACTTTAGTATAGGCTATTGTTTTCTTCCTGGACGTTTGTGGCAGGTTAGTCTGCAGCTGGGTGCTATTGCTGCACGCCGCCATGGCAGCTTGCCAAGGCACCCGCCTTAGTAACCTGTCGCTAAACGTGGCATTGGGCAAGCACGGCTTTAGGAGGGGCATAGCGATCGGTCAATTAGATTCATAACATCAGTAGTATAGTGTACACTGAGTATGAAAGTCAAATGTTACTAAACATTAACAATATTAACATGACTGAACAAATTGGCCAATTGAAAGTACACACATACTATTATGTTTATTCTCATATCCACTGTTGATAGAGTTTATTATCCAGATGCCCATTGTTGAAGGCCGACCAACACAGTACAACATACATAGGCCTAGGCCTATCCTATCACATTCTTTGACAATATATTGTCGATGTCGGGTGGAAACCTTGTACGTCCAAAACCTTCCTTTTTTGTTATTTTTATTTTTTCTTTTTTAAAGTAGAGAAAATGGCAGATCTACAAGTGCTTGTAAATCTGCTATTTCACTACTTTTGTGCGACACTTTGTATGATGAAGTAGGGCTTCATTTACAAAAAGAAAAACCTAAGTAAAAATTACAGTACACAATTTGAAACTTGGAGATACAAGGTTTCTGCCAGACAGTGACAATATAGGCTACATATTTGTATTTACTGGTGATAGATTGTTCACTCATACTCATATATTTGTTGATAGAATGAATATACCTACTGTATGTTAATTTAGGTTGTATGTGCAGATGTCCAGTGTTATCTTATTCTTATCTCTCTACTCTTACCTGTATCTCTCCTATTATGCTTCATTCTGCTGTTGCTTATACAGTATGACACCTGCATTTCCCCATGGCGATCAACAAAGGCTATCTTACTAAGAAATGTTCTTTCATTCAGATACTGCCGTTGTATAAACATTAAGCAGGTGTTTAATATGTTTTACCATACTTACAGACCAAGATGAGGTGTGGCACAGGCACAGCATATAATTAAGGAATGTTAGTATTGCAAAGCTATCGGCACTCGGCAGTGTTGGATGTTCATTATGTTGTGCACTTTGCACAAATCTCACTCTTTATTCAGGGATGTAGTGGAGGAGGAGTGCAAGGTCTCCCTCCCTTCTGATAATTGGATTTTGGCTTTGGTCAATTAATTTAATATTATAAAATTGACTCCCTGATTTTTGGTTATTTGCAGTAATACAGTAAACTGTTCCACACCACACCTGTATAAATAAAGGTCAAATAAAAACACTGTCACTGTCAGGCAGAAATCTTGTATCTCCAAATTCCATCGTTCTATTTATGTATTTTATTTTTCATAAATGAATGTGTCACTCAACAGTGTCGCACAAAAGTGGCAAATATAGCAGATCTGCAAGCTCACAATGTGTTGCCAGACACCACAATGTGTACTTGTAGAGCTGCTATTTTGAACAGACTAAAATAGGGATGTAAGTTTGAAAGTGGACTTTCATAATGTGTTAAAAAGTATTAGGAGCTTGTGACTAAATAATACCTATTGTATCCATTATTGGAACACAGGCTCTGTTTTTCCAAATCCTGAATAGTAATGGTTAACTAATATTTCCGCCTGTCAGCAACTAGTCGGAATACTGAACATATTTATTACATGGTATTTTGTCATGAAACACCATAGTCCTTAAACAGCTGCACAGTCACATTGTCTTTATTGATTGATTAAAATGATTTATTAATCATCAATATACAAGTGGCCCATCTAGCCAGAGATGCTGATACAGAAATAATCAAAAGGATCAAACCACAAAAGGATATTTCCATTGTGGTCCTAAATTAATAGAGGGATTGCAAGATTATACAAAATAAGACAGTTTATTATGAATATATTATTTGTACTCAGATGACCAAATACACAAAGTCAATCGTAGCCGTAAATATTTAGACAAAATCTATAAAAAACAAGAAATATATATCAATCACTATAGCATACATTTTCTGTCTTTATCTCTGTGTTGGTGTAATCAGCTTAAACTACTGACCAATAGACAGACTGGACAATCACTGCAAATTGCATCCTCTTGGAATTAGAATCCCCACTACCACATCTACTATCATTTCAGTTGCACGTCTTGCACCTTGCCATATGACTTCTGAGTATTTTTCAAGGAAGGTATTCTTTTTCTCAGCTATTCTTCTTGCTTCTTCCAGTGTCAAGCCAGGATCTTTCTGCAGAACGCACTGCATTTCAGCTGTTATGGCTTCCTCAGCCTCTCGGAACATGTCGTTGGTGTAGTGTTTTCCTCCGTTTTGCTCCACCATTTCGTTGATCTTCTGCAGCAGTTCAGTGACCTGAGAGGGATCTTTGTTTTTGTTGTCAAAAACATGATATCTTCTTTGACATTGCTCGACAAAGTTGTTCAGATCTTCATTTTCACTGATTAGCTCATCAATGGAAGTTCCTTCTTCATCATCCAGATCGTCTCCCTTGGTGAACAAGACCATCGTATAACATTCTGCCTGTTTTCCAAAGGTGATCTGGATCATGTTTACTGTGTCTTTTTCTTCTTTTGTGAATCTTCCTGCCTGGATCACAACCAGGAACACATGGGGACCAGGAGCCGCGCAAGAAATGCACATCTTAATCTCCTTCATTACCTCTTCTGTTGTTACGGTGCCAAACAAACCTGGAGTATCAACCACGACCACTGATTGTCCGTTCCACTTCCCAATTTGTTTTGATGTTGTCTTCGTCACAGATGAAGAGGACGCCTTGGATTCAAAAGCCTTTGTTCTCAGGATGGTGTTTCCAGTAGCACTCTTCCCAAGTCCAGTTTTTCCAACAAGAACAATCCGTAGAGTCTTAGATCGGGGCTCTATGGAGAGTTTTAGAAGGATGGTATTGATTTTAGCTTAATTTTTCTTCCCCCAGACCTGTTAATTCAATCTTGTGTCTAGCTAGGACTAAATATCTGAAGTCTAAAACTCTATTAGGGACAAGTTGAAATTCATGAAATGGGGGGGTCTGGAGGAACTGAATTCAGAAAAGACTATTTTTAATAAAAACAATTATGAACCTCCATTGGACTCAAAGTAATAGTTTATGACCTTCCCTTGGACTAAAATGAGAAAAGCATTACCCTCCCCTATTTTTCTCCAGACCCCCAATTCATGAATTTCAATTTGTCCCTTACAACAGTGGTTCTCAACCTTTTCAAGCCACGACCTCCAAAATAATCATATTTTAACTGGGGACCCCCCACCCTGACAAGCACTAAGAGTTGAGGCATCACAATTTCTGCCTCTACTATATGACAATTTGGCCAATGTTTAATTTGACATTTTAGAGCTAAAACGTTCTTAAATGTCACTTTAGAAATGTGTACATACACTCTATACACTTAAACCTTATGTTGGTTTGTTTACTGTTGAGTGACAAAACAATTTTTCACATTTAGCCAATTATCTGGGGACCCCCAAATAATTTCGGGACTGTCCGACCCACAGGCTGAGAACCACTGCCTTACAACACAGGACCAATTTAAGACCCCATAGAGTAGCTGCTGTAACAGTATAGTAAGATAATGAAGATCTAATAAATCAATCGAATCAATTACCAATTAATTGTTTCTATTGGACCTGCATGCTTTGCATACAATGCAAGTAGTAGAAAAGAACAAAAAGGTATCGTTACTATGACCTATGCATTGTAGGGAACTTTCTAATGCTGGTTCATGATACCTGTAACAGCAGCAGTAGATAAAACATACTTACCAAGTTGTGCATGTTTGCTGGCCATGTTTATCTTGATTAGGTAGTTGTCTTGTCAATGTCTATGTGTTGCAGTGGAAGATTTTGACTTCTTTCACACTACATAGAACGCCTCCAGTCTCCTCCCCTCAATGTGTGTGTGTGTGTGTGTGTGTGTGTGTGTGTGTGTGTGTGTGTGTGTGTGTGTGTGTGTGTGTGTGTGTGTGTGTGTGTGTGTGTGTGTGTGTGTGTGTGTGCGTGCGTGCGTGCGTGCGTGCGTGCCTGCATGCATGTGTACTTGCAGTGCCTCCAAACCTACAGCAGAGTGTGTGTGATCACCTTTCAATAAATACATAAATAAATAGACCTACATTATGTATTCCTTTTTTGTTGATTCATTGCATTTCTGTTCAGTTAGACACTTTTGTCAGGATTAACAATTTATTTAAATGCTATTTGTACCTTTATTAAAAGTTAGAAACCACTGTTTTACCCTAGCATGTAAATGTTTGTTTTCTCTGGTGTTTTGCAGTCAAATGAGCAACTGATTAATAACATCAAAATTAGCTGAAGCTGTCTTGGGCTTGAGTGTGGTTAGTGGGTAGAAGAACTAAACCAATTCATGCCACATAAATTGTAGTAGACTAGGTTTGATTGAATATAATGATTGGGATTTGAGAAGTGAAAACAATATGAGATATGATAAAATGTTCCTCTAAATTAAATATACTGAGTGCTGTCAGCAATATGTAATTTGTTAATTTTAAAACCCCACATTTTCATGGTTTCATAAATCACAACTTTATAGTAACTTGAAACGAACCAGTGCATCAAGACGCCTGAGCGCAGCGGGCCAATACAGAGCATTTTATGGAGAGATAGATGCCAAAATGAAAAACGCAGTGCCCTTCTAGGACCCTGGTTTGGCATTCCATTTTGTCTATCCCAGGGACGTTCTGGGCCCCTGATTCAGCCCGGGAAACAAAGTTGGAGAGGCCCTCATTGCGCGCTATAGAGAGATCTCTCTCTATAGCGCTGCTGCTACACAAAGATTTGCCATCTCAGATCATGACAAGTGACAAGCCAGTGGGCCAATTACATGAGTTATATTTTGTCGTTGTCGAGTGGAAACCTTGTATGTCCAGAACCGTTTGTTTTGTATTTATCATTTTAAAAATGATTTAAACTAGTGAAAACAGCCGATCTACAAGCACACAATGCCTCGCGCCGCAAGGCGCTGTGTGCTTGTAGATCTGCTGTTTTCACTGCTTTTGTTCAACGGCCTTGTATGATGAAGCAGGGCTTTGCTTTGCGAAAAAAAAATTACAAATTTGAAACTTGGAGATACGAGGTTTCTGCCCGACAGTGACGATTTACTTTGTTGGCCGCCCAGCCCCCAAAATGGAACGAAGGCTGACATTTTATTTTTATTTTTTTCCTAATGGCCGGCCTGGACCGGCCGGGAATGAACCGGCCATTCGGGAGTTGTCCCGCTTTTCCCAATGGCCAGCACGTCCCTATCCATATCCTTAATCCTGGAAGGATTTATTTCCTAATCTGAGTTCAAAAGGCGATGGTTGTTGGACAATGCAAAGTTATATTAATGGTGCAAAGGTACCATGCCGTTTTGAAAACATTGTTGGATACCTGCAGCAACCGTAACATCTGAAGCATGTCAAGCAATTAAACTGTAAACTTGAACATGTTAATAAATATTGAGTTTCATGGAACATGAATTAGTCTGTTTTTGTACTTATAATTGTTTGGTTTAAATATCTATTTTATTGCGTTGTAGTTGAATATATTTCTATAGTTGAGATAACTGATTGATCGATATTTGTATAGTTTAGATAACTAATTGATTCAAGTTAACACCAATAGAAAAGTATTAACGAGAATATTTGAGTTATTTAATCAATACCTTTAATTTAATCAATTCAAACAAGAACAATTCACAACAAATATTATAGTAATGTTGGGGAATGGGGTGTGAAACGCAGTCCGATGGAACCTCTTCATTACCTGTTGACAGATGGTGTGTCGAGGGGAGGAGACTGGTTGTACAGTAGCCTACTCTATAAAGTAGTGAAGAAGAAGTTCAACTAACTCTACAACAGCAAGACATAAGAACTGACAAGACACCATTAATCAACTAATCAACTATACTGTACCAAGATAACCATGGGGTCCACGGCCAGCAAAGATGGTAAGTAATCTACTGTAATCAACAGCATCATAATATAACTATGAATATATTTTGTTGGAAAGGTCTCTATACTACAGAGAAATGATATCTATGATTTTATTGTTATTAAGCTGTTTGAATACTACTGTATGTAAGCCCTGTCATACACAATTGATATCATTCCTGTCTCAGTTATCCTGTACCTTTGCGTATACCGGTAGTAATGCTAAAACAGAGTTAAAGATACATGGCTCCAATTACTCGTCTACCATAGGCTTTAAGCGGCTGCGTCAGGACAGCGTTTCGTTTGCAGTTGCAAAACTTAAAGGAGTACTTCACCACTTTTCAACCTATCTTCATATATTTGGTCCTCACTAAAAATTGCTTTTTTTCCCCTCAGAGGAGGGTTGTGGGCAGGTCAGAAACCCATCGTCTTGTGACATCATTGATTGGGAATCCAAGCTAATAGAAAATGCAGGCTTTCTACTCCTGAAAAGTTGCAATGTTAAAGTGGAAGCCTTTCTCGCTATAATAAAAATCTAAATATCTTTTTCAAAAATATATAGTTTTTTTAAAATGATGATGTCACAAGACGATGGATTTCTGAACTTCCCACAGCTCTCCTAAGAGACTTGGACCGAGTAGAAAAAAATTGTGCCGTGGTCTAAAAAAGTTAAATCAGGCAGAGAAAAGAGAGAGAAAGGAAACAGGGCAAGGGGAAACAGCTCCTAACTAGTCTCTTCCCCCAAAAACCAGGTTAGCAGCCAGTGAGTGACTCTTGGCAAATTTATACCGTCGTATGACGGTGCCGGTGCATCAAAAATAGCCGATCTACAAGCTCACAAAACATCATGTCCTGACCACTGTAAACAAACAAATGTGGTGTTACACTTTGACATAAAGTGAACATGATTTTTGGACTGCCTTTTTTCAACCAAAGATCAGATGAGGTGAAAACATCAACATAATAATAAATAAACAAAACAACCGGCTAAGCATCATGAAACACATGGCCCTCTTCCGTTTCAGAAACGACCACAGATAGTGACACTGCAGCGGGTCCCCCATCGTCTGATGATGATAGTCGTGAAGACATGAGAGGTGAGCTCATATAGTGTCAATTTAATTACTAATAATCAACATAATACATACAACAACAACCTAAGCTAGACACATGGCCCTCCTCAGTTTCAGAAACGACCACAGACAGTGGAGCTGCAGCAGGTCCCCCTGATGATGACAGTGAAGACATGAGAGGTGAGCTCCTATAGTGGCAATTTAAAGTTATTCCAAGCAACCTTTGTTTTATTGTGTGTTTGGCTTCAACCTTTCCAATATGTTAGGGTCATTTTTGACCGGTTTTCAAGTTTCAAAAAGTACATTTTACATTTCTTTATTGCAGTGGTGTAAAGTAACTAAGTACATTTACTTAAGTACTGTACACAAGTACAGTTTTGAGATATTTACTTGAGTAATTCCAGTTTTTCATTACTTTTACTTCTACTCCACTACATCTCTGAGGCAAATATTGTACTTTTACTCCACTACAATTATTTGAAAACTTCAGTTACTAGTTACTTTGCAGATATAAATGATTTTATTATAAAACATACATTAATCCACTTAAAGGAGTAGTTCACCCACAATTTTTTTTTCTATTGATTACTCATGCCATGGAGAGTAGAGTTCAACTATAATTTTTTGTCACATTCCTAAGACAAAAATTTGATTTGAGTAAATCTACCCCCATTGAAACGGGTCCCCATCCGGAACGAATGGGGGTAAATTTATTGTTATCACATTTTTGTCTGCGACAAAAAACTAAAAATATTATTGAACTCTAGTCTCCGTGGCGTGACTAATCAATAGAAAAAAAGTCATTTTGGGGGTGAACTACTCCTTTAAGCCCTATTTTATACCTAGGCATTTTGTACTTTTACTTTTGGTTTAAGTATATTTTGATCCCAATACTTTCGTACTTTTACCCAAGTACATTTTGAATGACAGACTTTTAGTTGTAAGGGTGCCCTAAAGTACCTATGAGAGTGGAATCTGCGTTCCGCCAATGCATTTCAATGAGAGTGAAACGGTTTCATGCCAGCAGAGGATTTCTGCAAAAAACACTCCCTTCTCATTGAAATGCATTGGCGGAATGCGGATTCCACTCTCATAGGTATTTTGGTGTGTGGGCACCCTAAGAGTATTATTAGTATTTTTGCTGTATTGATACTTTTACTTAAGTAAAACATCTGAGTATTTTTTCCACCACTGCTTTATTGGAACAAGGCTTCATGATATCTTCAGAAACAGATATTTGAACACAACAACATTAATTATTACCATTTTCAATTTTAGAGAGAGAGAGAGAGAGAGAGAGAGAGAGAGAGAGAGAGAGAGAGAGAGAGAGAGAGAGACACTTGTCCTCAATTTGCATTTGTTATTAGGAGTAAAATAAAGTTTGGGTTTATGAAAATAATTGACTTTACCTTCTTTACTGTATATGGGTCAATTTTGACCCGTAGCACCACAACACAAGTGCCACTTTTTTGTTCATATTAATAATATGAAAAAGAAATAGGATAAAAAACAAAAGCAAGTAATTTATTTTTGGAAGTGTGTTCTAATATTAGTCTATTATTGCTTCTGGGGTAGTGAGAAGGATGAGCAGAGGGCAGAAGAGGTCAATCCAGAACAGCATTTAGCAGAGGACCCAGGACTATGGCCAGATAATCTTACGAATAAACAGAGAGATACTATTGTTTTCAGATTGGCTAATACAGCATGTATTGCACTCAAAGATAAGGAAGGCAAACCATTCCCAACATAATAGAAGTCAGCCAATGGCCGTGAGAAAACTAAAAGAGACTGGCTCATGTAGTGCAAGTGCAAAGGCTCTGTACTGCATTCCATGCATTCTGTTTTCTTACGAGCAAAACAAGCTCTCTTGAGCTGTTGGTGCATTATAATCCCGTTTTGCACGAGCAAGGCAAATTAAGAAAGGGAAATGGTTAACTCATTATCTCAGTGCTAGCACGCAGAATGAGTTCAATGATCTCTGTGGAAAAAGATCTGCTAAACTAAATTCTGGCAGAAAAAGAACATGCAATCTATTACTCTGTAATATGTAACGCAACACCACCAGACATCTCTCACACTGAACAGAATGTGATATTGGTAAGATAATTATGTAGAAGAAGACGAAGACAGTGGTGTTGACAGTGGTGTTTGAATAACCGAGAGGTTCATTCAATTCACAGACATTAACAAAAAGTCAGGCAAGGATATTTCAGAAATGATTCAAGTATCATTGAAAGAGAATGGCATACAATTGGAGGACTGTAGAGGTCAAGGTTATAACAGCGGGGCCAAGTCAGGAAAGGTGAAAGGAGTTCAAGCTCAGATTTCAAAAGCCAATCCTCTTGCTACGTACTCGCCCTGTACGCTTCCCCTATCCTCAATCTGGTGGGTGTATATGCAGCTGGATCATGTTCTGAAGTCTCAATTTTTTTTTGGTTGTGTTAATTGACTATACAACTTCTTCAGCGCTAGCCCAGAGCGATGGGCAATATTGAAGAGAAAGACGGGGTGCTCTCTCCATTCCCTCTCTGAGACTCGATGGGGTGCCCACATTGCTGCTGTTAAGTTGTGGCTACATGCTTGCCCTCTATCATTGAGGCACTGGAATGTGTTTTAATATCATGCAATCTGACAAATGAAGCCCATTCTGAGGTCAGCGGTCTAACACAATATTTCCAGACCTTCGATGCAGTTGTCCTTCTGAGTGTGGGTCAAAGGTCCTTCAGTGTATTGAGAACAAGATTCTTCAGAATGGAGATATTTCCCTTGAAAGACAGGCTGCAAACATTAATACACTATAGCTGCAAGAGGAAATACAGGGAATACAGGACACATGGGACTCACTGCACCACTTTACACCACTTTAACTGCATGCAATTAATTAAGCTCATATCTAAATTTAACCAACAAGTGGATTGTGCCCATGGTAGATGAAAGGTGATGGAACTGAAACGCCTAATATAAATAACATCCTTGTAAAACTCTCTCAACAGAGCAAATAAAGAAAGAAGATGAACTACGGATTGTTCTTGTTGGAAAGACTGGAGTTGGGAAGAGTGCTACTGGTAACACCATTTTAGGAACAAAGTCATTTCAGGCCAAGCTATCCTCTTCCTCTGTGACAGCAGAATGTTCAAAAAAAGAAGGAGAGTTTGGCGGACAATCACTGTCCATTGTTGATACTCCGGGTTTGTTTGACACAAAGCGAAATGAAGAAGAAATAGTTAAGGAGATTAAGAAATGCATCTGTTTGTCGTCTCCTGGTCCACATGTGTTCCTGGTTGTGATCCAAGCAGGAAGATTTACACAAGAGGAATTAGACACGGTACAAATAATCCAGACCACCTTTGGAGAAGAGGCAGGATGTTATACAATGGTCGTGTTCACCAAGGGCGATGAACTGGAAGAAGAAGGACGCTCCATAGAGGAATTCTTCAGGGATCATGAACATCTTAACAATTTTGTTAAACAATGCAAAGGAGGATATCATGTTTTTAACAACAAAAGCAAAGGTCCCTCTCAAGTCTTGGAACTACTACAGAAAGTCAAGAAAATGATGGAGGTAAATGGAGGAAGCCACTACACCAACGAGCTGTTCCAACTGGCTGAGAAATCCATAAGAGGAGAAATAAAAGAGATTCTGAAAAAATATCCTCATCTGACCGTGCGAGAAGCAAGAAAAATAGCGGAGAAAAATAATACCTTCATTAAGAAATACCCTTTCGTGTGGGCAGCTGTGGGTGCAACTGTAGGTGTCATTACAGCTGGGGCTGTAGGTGCCGTTGCTGTTCTTGCAGCACCAGTTGTTCTTCCGATGGTAGTAACTTTAGCTCTAGCAGGTGCTGGTGGCAGTGCAGCAGCAGGATTGACAGCTGGAGTTACAGCTATGCTTAAGGTTCCAGACAAATGCAAAGTGCAGTGATATTGAAGTTTGTCTCTGATCATTAGTTTAGGATGATTACACCAGTGAAGGATATGATCCAAAAATGTCCATGTTTTTACCATAAATGTGACGTCAAATCTGTCTTACGTGTATTTTTTTATTTAACCTTTGCCTAAATTTGATTCAATAATACCCTGTGTATAATGGTAATCTGAATATAATTCATTATTAATTCATTCTAATTTTATATATTCTTTTATGCATTACAGTTATACATTTCAATATTAAAATGTATATGGTTTTTAACATTTTGTTGTGCAGCCTTTTAAAGATTGCTGTTTCATCACAATTGATCTCATATTAATATCTGTAATATTATTCTTTCTATTCTAATAAACACAATTGAACATAATATGTGTCAAGCCCATGTGTTTGCTGTGCAGCTTGTTAAAGAGTATGGTGTTTCATTTACTGTAAATGCATCTTCTAATAATATATTTTTCTAAATATATGTTTTTCTGTTTGTTTACATGATACGTTTATATGGAATCTAGTCTAATTTAATAACCTCTGTTATTTTCAGGGTCTTAGCTGAGAGTGGTGTTGGTAGGTCAGGAGAGTTTGATTTTACAATAGTTTAGGTTTTGCTCCAGTCACTCTGAAAAGTGAACAGGCAGAAGGAGATGTGTTCAACAGGAGGTAACAGTGGTGGACACCCCTGGACTGTGTAACAGTAAACTGTCAGAAGAACAACAGGAAGCAGAGTTGGAAGCAGCCTTGTCGTTGAGCGCTCCAGGTCCACATGTGACATTGCAACAGTCTCTCATGTCACGTCCCTTTTATGCCCATATGGAGATCCCTGATGTCATCAATATTAAGCCTGAATCTGCCCGGGTTTTCAAAGTGGGTGCCGTGGCGGCAGTCCAGGGGATAATGTGATAATATTTGTAATATACAAGCCCCAAACCAGTATGCTTCCTTTGCCCGGAGAAGTTATCAAATGCAGCACTGGTGCCAAGTAGTGATTTATTCAATACGGTTGTCATCATCTTATAATAATTATAACAAAAAAAGTTGAATATATTTGATAAAAGGGTTGTTGGATCATACGAGGTAATAAGGTAATATACCGTAATATTATTTCAGACAGAAGTCAACATCACTAAATGTTACATACCAGTAAGACTCCCTAAATCGGGAGATAAGCGACCGTCAGGTCGCATATACACAAACTTTGGAAGGCAATGGTAGCCAATCAGGAGGTAATGGGAAATGGGACAGATCCATGTTGATGACATGACTGTATATACTGTGTACCGCTTTGGGTGATTTTAGGGAAAATCTATAGGAGCAGTGTCCAAAAATGTGTCTTGCAAGAATCGGCCATTCGGCCTCATGGTGGCGCGAGAAGAGGGCCATGTGAGAAATTATATTATGACATGTTGGTGAACTACCGTACTGTTGGTATGAACTACACAATCTCTTCCTCATCAGAGCTGTCCTGTTCAACTGTAGGAATTGAATCTTCCTCGGGTACTTGGTTTGTATACAGTTCTGGAGTTTGGAGAGGTCTGTACATCTCAAACTGCAGTTATAAAGCTTGCATAGTCACATTTACACGCCAAAAACTCAAGGACTGCTACTTTTTCCCCTCATTTATTCTCTTTTTAACGTTTATTTTATAAAATATTGAAAATGAAATATCCCTTTTAAGAGGATGTTGATGAGAAAGGCTTTGGACATTGTGCAGGTGTATTGTAAGGTGTGCTAAACCTGACAGTCAAAACAGATACATGAATAATGGAATTCCCAAAGTACTGTCATTAAACATACTGGCAGAGGACAGTGTTACTTGAGGACAGGTGGAGATCAAGTTCTACCAGTTCTAGTTTTCTGGCAAGGTATCTTTAATAGTTGTGGTTCCCATGAAAAACAAGGTAAGGTGTGCGTGCAGGAAGAAAGCTGACTGACAAAACAGATGCAGTACATGATGAGTGATTAGAATCTAATCAAGATCATTAAGAGCATGGCAGGATTTGAAGGAATGCAGTGTCACACCTAGGTAGATGTGTCCTGATGCATCACGCTAGTTTCATGCTACAAGGAAGATTATTGAAATACAATGCCCGATTGGGTTGGTATGTGCGTGTGTGCTTGCGTATTTGCGTACGTGCGTACGTACGCACAGACCCCTCATTTTTGGATATCGGTACGATTAGAGGTGGCAAAGGTTGCATGTGATTTTTGTATTGCTAGCTGTAGTTTATTAAATGATATGATAGCAAGTCAAAGTAGAAGCTGATTACTTGTTTTCGGCCCTTATATATCTGTTAAAAGTGGTATATAGTGAATTACATGACTCAGCAACTAAGAGATTTGGATGATTCTGCTATCAAAGTATGTTTTCTGGGTTGCTGAGTTGATTTATTAGGAAGTTCAGTGTCATATGTTAAAGTTCAAAATTGTTTCCAAAATTGTCATATGTTGGGCTTGACTTTTATGTTGACCGTGCCCCCAATAATACCAGTTTTCTAGCTAATAAACAACACATTAGCTCAATTGTTTTATTTTTTAAAATTATTATCACAATAATCACAAATGTTAATGTTAATCAGTCTTAATATTCCAAGAATATGTCATTTTGATGAACTACCATACGGTTGGTTTGAACTACACAATCTCTTCCTCATCAGAACAGTCCTGTTCAATTGTAAGAATTGAATCTTCCTCGGGTACATGGTTTGTATAGTCCTGGAGTTTGGAGAGGTCTGTACATCCCAAGACCACGTACCGTACCTGGGGTGACAGAGCCTTTTCTTTTGCTGCCCCAACCCTCTGGAATGCACTCCCCAAAACCATCAGAGATGCCCCCACCCTCCAAACCTTCAAAACCACCCTCAAAACCCACCTCTTCCATTTTGCTTACCCCAGCTAACTCACTCCACTGTCATTTTTTTGATCTCTATTGATTTTAATGGTTTTATCCTTTAGTTTTAAAGTGTTTTTCTAATAAAGTTGTTTTTACTTTTTAGTTTTCTCTTGCCTCCATGTAAAGCGTCTTTGGGTACTTAGAAAAGCGCTATATAAATCTGAGTTATTATTATTATTACATCTCAAACTTTTTGCTAAGACAACTGAAGTTATAAAGTTTGCATAGTCATGCACATTTACAAGCCAAAACCTCAAGGATTACTACTTTTTTATTGTATTTTTTAATGTTTATTTTATTTGAAAATGAAATAGCCCTTTAAGGATGTTCATGGGAAAGGCTTTTGACATTGTTGCGATTCCATGTGCAGGTGTGTTGTAAGGTGTGCGTGCCGTGCAGGAATAAACCTGACAGACAAAAGAGATGCAGTACATAATGAGTGATTAGATCATTAAGAGCATGGCAGGATTTGAAGGAATGCAGTGTCACACCTAGATGTTTTGTCCTGATACAAGGAAGATTATTACAATATAAATACAAAGTCATAAGACATGACCCTACTGCACTTTTGAAATTGTGCATGCATACGTGCGTACGTAAATATGTGACGGAATGACGGAAGTTGAAAAGGCATTTACCATCAGCTCTCAGAATTGTCTGTTCTGCAATAAAGGTGGTCACACATCGAATCAAAACATCTATATTCATATTTCATGATGTCTTCTATCATTTGAAATTATGCATCTATGACAAAGGGCCATAAAAAAGTGGTCATGTGGCTCAACTTGCCCCAGGTTAGGGGGTTACCTCTCTAATTTAAAGGAGTAGTTCACCCCCAAAATGACTTTTTTTCTATTGATTACTCATGCCATGAAAACTTGAGTTCAAAAATATTTTAGTTGTTTTGTCGCATTCCTAAGACAAAAATGTGAGTACAATGAATTTACCCCCATTGATTCCGGATGGGGACCCAAATGCATTCGTGTCCCCATCCAGAATCAATGAGGGTAAATTTACTATAATAAATTTTTTTGTCTTAGGAATGCGACAAATACAAAATCATCAAATTATGGCGACTGAGGAAGCGGTGGTTTCTTGGCGTTGTGTTCCCAAGGTGTCCATGCTGAGTGCTCAGGAGGACACCTGTCCCTCGCTGGAGGAGTCAGAGGAGGTCCAATCACAGCTGAAGGAGAATATTGCTTGACCTGGAAGCAGAGTTCAAACAGCTGCAGGGACAGGTACGATTGTGCTACAGTGTTGCCAGTGCAAGGTCACCAATTGCAAGGCTTTTAAATGAAGAAAAGTGTAATGGGAGTGACAGATTATGAGAATGTGTATAGTCTAACTGTATTTTTGGATTATACATGACTGCTAATATTTTTATTGCAAATGATGAAACAAATGGTTGCTGGCTTGTTGTTTATTATCATACCTCCAGACAAGGTCCCCCTATGGGATATCAGCGCCATCTGGCGGTGCAACAGAGTAAAACTCATATCCTCCCGTACGAGAAATGTCATTTGTCGGAAGGGCTGTCAATCACAAAACGAGGGCACCGCCCCCGAGTGTATATAAGCCCTATGGGCTATCATGACTTCCTCTTTCCGCACCTCTGCTCCTGCAACTAGAGTGTCGCGAACTCAGCCTTTTATATTATTCTGTAAAGTTTAGCCTAAAGCGACGGCTAGGAAGTCGGCCACTGGCCTTTATAGAATACCTCCTGTACGTTATTCTTTTATCTTCTCTCTACAGTTCGTGGTTTGTCTTTCTCTCGACTTTGAGTCCTTCCCTTCTTCTCTGAGCGCTCTGCCACGTGTTTACCTGCCGTAGCTTAGCTTCGCTTAGCTTCGTTAGCTTCACGATGGCGGCTCGACGGCCCACGGTTAGCAGCCTGCTAGCCATGGTCCCTAAGAAGTGCGGCCTTCCCAGCTGCAAAGGACTCATCGCCAACGAAGACACCCACCCGTTCTGCATTGTCTGCATGGGGGTAGGACACGCCTTGTCTTCTCTGTCCCCTCCGGCCCCGGCCACGGGTATGAACTGTGCTGACTGCCTCCAGTACGACGTTCCAGCCCTCAAGGCCCGCTGCGAGATCGCTGCCGCAGGCTACGGCCTTCACACCACGGTCTCCGCCGGAACCCTCCCAGACACCTCTCCTCGTGTGCCGGACAGCGCTGTACGCCACAGCGCTGCTTCTCGCCACGTGGTCAGGCCTCCAGCAGCCTCGCCCTCAGCTAGCTTCGGTAGCCCCGATGCTAGCGGGCCTGCTACTGCTACTACTCCTGCTGTTTCTCCGACTGGCTCGACTGGTGCCGTGCCCAAGAAGAGAACATGCAAGACCGCCCATGTTGCTCCACCGCCAGCTGCAACTCTGGCCGTCCCCTTTAGGGAATTCCACCCGCTCGTCGTCGGTGACATTCCCCTCTCCTTCTCCGTCCCCCAGCTCCGGGCCATGCGGCCACCTAGCCCCGTCTCCTGGCATGCTAGCGACGGTGACGAACCGGAGCCGGAGGACTACGACATGTCCGAGGTGGACTCGGAGGGTGAGTACTCGGAAGAAGACGAGTCCACGCTTCCCTCCGGTCAGGGCGGAGGCGCGGCCGGGTCGGTTCCTCACGCCGAGGTTCCTACCTCCGCCGCGTCCTCCCCAGCCCCTTCTGCCTCTCTCCCCCCTTCCATGCCGGCTGGGGCGAGAGGGGCAGCGGCACAAGACCCAGACTCTATCCCCATGGACGAGCTCTCGGTGCTGGAACGTGCTACCATCCGTTGCGGCCTGGAGCTGCCGCTCGGAGACGCGCCACTCGGACCCCGGGCTAGAGTTCCCATCCTAGGCCAGGATGTGGAGCCTTCCCCCCCGCCACGCATGGATAAGCTCCCACTGGTCCCAGGTTTTGCAGAGGCCCTGCATTCGACCTGGACCTCGCACAAGGACCCCCCCAAGCTCCCCTTCTTGGTCGACTGCCACGACGCAGAGAAGGCGGGAATCCCCTTGTGCCCTCCCATGGACAAACTGATGGCCCAGTCCCTTATTGGGAGCCTCAAGCCAACTCATGAGCGGACCGGTCCTGGAGGCCGCAGTCCCTTCATCCTGTCTGTGGGGAAAAAGCCTCCTGGTTTCGCCATCGGCTATGACGAAAAGCAGTCGTCCAGGGTGAGGAACTCGTACAGATCCTCCGCTTTGGCTGCCAGGACGATGAACGCCACCCAGCTGCTGCTCTCCTCCACCAGGCGCCTCTTTAGCGGGTTGCGAGAGGTGCCTAAAGATACGGCGGAGGAGATCGACAAGTCGCTGCGCATGCTGATGGACCTTAATGTCCACGCCATCGAGTGGCTTGGACACGGTATGGATTACTGCATCCAGGCGGAACGTGCCAGGTGGCTTGAGAAAGTGAAGTGGCCTGGCAGTTCCGAAGGGGAGACCGAGAAGGTCCTGCAAGACCTCCCTGGCCACCCTACCTCCCTTATGGGCGGCGAAGAAGATCACCTTGGAACTCCTGGAGGCCACGACGGACCCCCAGGGGCCCAGAAAGGAGAAGAGGCAGGGACGAAGCAAGGCCCCCAGTCAGGCTGACAGAGGGCGCTCTTCCTCCAAGCAGGGGAAACCTAACAATCCCCCTAGGACCCCCTCCTCCTCCTCCGCGGGACCCCCCCGCACTGCAGCGGGGGCTCCGGCCCGCTCCCAATCCCGCCACCCTCCCAGGCACGGGATACCGGCCAGCTCCCACAAGGCCCGTGGGAAGCCGCCGCGAAAGTGACACTGGACTTTGGCGGGGTCCCCCTGAATATTCAGCGCAAACGGTTGAACAGTATGAACAATATTTCTCATGCCAAGAAAATAATGTATACTTCTCCTCTGTGCTCTCCTCCAGTGCCTGTAATAAAGAGTGTGTTGATAAAACAATGCCTGTTTCTTTCGACTCCACCTGCTTTAGTACAGACGACCCCATTTTGCATGAATTTAGCCAGTGTAGAGAAGTCCAGGCTGGAATTTCTTTCCACTCAGAAAATATCGCTTTCTCCAGTCACGCAGACAGGGTACAAGCAGAATATGTCTCATTGCAAAATGTTCCCAGACAAGCTAATTCCTATTCACAATGGTATGGTTTCACTAGTGTGCAATACCCCTCTGTCCCCACTGAGCGGCACTGCAATGCCGAGTCTAGTTCAGGACAGGAGTTTGGTTTTAGCGTCAGGGAAGAAGCCAGCACATATCAACACCCAGGGTCGGCCTCGTCTTCCCGTAAGGAAGCATATAAAGGCCTTAGAACAGGTTGTAAACGTAAAAACAATTCCCCGAGCCGGGGATTATGTTACTTATGCGATAAACCCTGTCCCCCGGGCTCCACGTTATGTGCCGCCTGTATTATTAACAAGCGAGGCTTCTCGGAGGTCACGTGTCCGTCTCCCACCGGATACGGAAATAAGCGTACCGGAAACGGAAACGCTCTTTCCGTCGGTGTCCCCGCGCCTTCCGGCCCGGCGTCTAGCGGATACGGAAACGTGCCCGGATACGGAACCTCTCGGTCCCGTCCATCCTCTCCCTCACGGCCCAGTAGTCCCGCTAAAGCGGTACAACCCCAAGGCTTCTCCGTTGCTCAGCAACACGTTAGCACAGTGTGCAGAGCAATGGAAGCGTTGCAATCCGAATCACTAGGTGTTTCGGACAGTGACACGGGGCTACAGACTACAGTTTGCGGAAATACCCTCCCTCTCCAGCAAGGTTATTTACACTCGAGCCCGCGGCTTGAAAGCGGATGCCTTGAGGGAGGAGATAAGCTCACTTTTGCGCAAGGGCGCTATAGTGGAGTTATCCCGCGACCAGAGCCGTTTAGGCTTCTGGAGCCGTTATTTTCTGGTACAGAAAAAAGGGGGGGGGCTGCGTCCTATAATGGACTTACGTGCTCTGAACAAGCACTTGAAAAAGTTCAAATTCAGGATGCTGACGTCAGAGTCCCTGATGAGATCAGTGAGACAGGGGGATTTCCACTGTTCAGTGGATCTGAAGGACGCTTATCAGCACATCCTCATTTATCCCCCACACAGGAAGTTCCTGCGGTTCGCCTTCGAGGGGCGCCTGTACGAGTACACGGTCCTCCCCTTCGGTCTTTCCCTGAGCCCTCGGGTTTTCGTGAAAGTGACCGAGGCAGCCATTGCTCCACTGAGGCATCAGGGAGTCAGGCTCGCGAACTACATAGACCAGGGGTGTCCAAAGTGCGGCCCGGGGGCCAAATGCGGCCCGAGGACAACTTTTATACGGCCCTCGGCTTCATTCCTAAATTGTATTATAAACGGTCCGCCAGCACCGTCAAACAAGAATGTTTTTCCAGAGTATAATTTGTCTGGATTGTTTCCTGGCTATTTTATTGTATTTTTAATTTGTTTTCAGAGCAAACACCTGACAAAAGACCATTGATATGTACAGTATTGATGATGATAGTTAAATAAAATTGTTAAATGTGATGCATGCATATATGTGACTTTATTAGGCTATGGTTTTTGCAAAACTTTTACACCAAAAGTTCAAATATGGAAATAAGAGTTTTCTGCACAACAGCAACATTATATTCTATAACTTCCACATAAAAAAAATGTATGTATGTAAATATAAACGTTGCATTGTCAGAATGCATAGACGTCCCTCAAATGTTTCTGTACCTTTATTCGTATACTGTATGATGTTTTCTGCATATTACTGTATATCGTTTGTCTTTATTTAATGTCTTGATGAACTGAATACACAAAAACAAGCCTTATTGGGTTATCCTTTTAGCATTCCTTTTTATAAATATGTGCCACCGTGCCTTTTCTTTTTGCAAAATGTTAATAACATATTCGATAATACAAGCAGATTAGATTCAACCCATTAAGACCTGATTAAAAAAAATGCAGATCTGTTTCAGTCTGCAGAGTATTATATTTGTGTCTCAGTGCACATGCATGAGAGCGTTGTGGTTGTCAGAGAGACATTTGGTAGGAAATGAGTGTCTGGTTTCTACTGCCTGCAGCTCCTCCCTAACGGCCTGGTAGCACCGTCAAACAACATGTTTATAGTATAAACAATGTTATAATAATGTGTCAGTATTCCTTGTTCCCTGTTGTCTCATTCTGAAGCGGTCTTGAAAGGCTATTTTGTTGTATTTTTTAACTTACATGTCTGGTTACATTTGGTAATGTGAGTTATTTGTATTTAATTCAGAGCACACACCTGACAAAAGATAAATAATGATAATGATAGCTAAAATATTGTAATTGCGATGCATATGTGACTTTGTTATGGTCCGACCGAAATTACATTTTGTCAGGAGATAGTCGGCCCTCGGATGTTTCAATATTTTCTAATGTGGCCCTCTTTGAAAAAGGTTTGGACACCCCTGCATTATGCCAATGGATTTCTCCCAGGCCCACACACATTTCTGTGTTGTCACTGCTGTTTCTATAATATCTATAATTCTACTGACTCAAGTGCCAGTGAGGAGCACACACACCAAAAGTTCAAATATGGAAATAAGAGTTTTCAGCCCGACAGGCGACAGCAACATTATATTCTATAACTTCCACATAAGAAAATGCATGTAAATATAAACGTTGCATTGTCAGAATGCATAGACGTCCCTCAAATGTTTCTGTACCTTTATTAGTATACTACTGTATATGATGTTTTCTGCATATTACTGTATATCGTTTGTCTTTAAATGTCTTGATGAACTGAATACACAAAAACAAGCCCTGAGCTTATTGGGTTATCCTTTTAGCATTCCTTTGTATAAATATGTGCCACCGCGCCTTTTCTTTTTGCAAAATGTTAATAACATATTCGATAATACAACCAGATTAGATTCAACCCATTAAGACCTGATTAAAAAAAAGCAGATCTGTTTCAGTCTGCAGAGTATTATATTTGTGTCTCAGTGCACATGCATGAGAGCGTTGTGGTTGTCAGAGAGACATTTGGTAGGAAATGAGTGTCTGGTTTCTACTGCCTGCAGCTTCCTCCCTAAATGGTACTTCAAACGGCCTGGTAGCACCGTCAAACAACATGTTTATAGTATAAACAATGTTATAATAATGTGTCAGTATTCCTTGTTCCCTGTTGTCTCATTCTGTGGTCATGAAAGGCTATTTTGTTGTATCTTTTAACTTACGTGTCTGGTTACATTTGGTAATGTGAGTTATTTGAATTTAATTCAGAGCACACACCTGACAAAAGATAAATAATGATAATGATAATTAATATATTGTAATTGCGAAAGTACATTTTGTCAGGAGATAGTCGGCCCTTGGATGTTTCAATATTTTCTAATGTGGCCCTCTTTGAAAAAAGTTTGGACACCCCTGACATAGACGATTGGATGATTTCCGCCGCCTCCTGCTCAGGAGCGGCGCGCCATACCGATCTGGTGTTGTCACACCTGAAGGCCTTGGGTTTCAACGTCAATTTTGGCAAAAGCATGTTGTCACCCTCCCAGCAGATTTCCTTTATAGGGATATCTCTGGACTCGGCCACAATGTCCGCCCGCCTCTCACCGGAGAGGGTGGACAGGTTTCTGACTTGTCTCAGCTCCTTCCGACTGAACCAGGTGGTCAGGTACAAGGAGTGCATGAAGTTAGCTGGGCTGATGGCATCAGCGGTGCAACTTCTGCGTCTGGGCAGGTTTCACATGAGACCTTTCCAGCGGTGGACACTGGCGCTCAGGATTCCTTCCCTGCAAGGGTACAGGAAGGTGACGGTCAGCCAGGTCTGCATGGACGCTCTGGTCCCATGGAGGGACCAGGCGTTGTTGACGAGTGGGGTCTCCATGGGCGAGGTGATATCACGCAAGGTGATCACCACGGACGCCAGCCGCTCGGGGTGGGGCGCCACCCACGAGGGGCGTTCAGCCAGGGGTCTCTGGACCCCGGCCATGTTGGAGTACCACATCAATTATCTGGAGTTAATGGCAATCTACTTGGCGCTCAAGCATTTCGAACCATTTCTTCGGGGTTGTCACGTTCTGGTCAGGACGGACAACACGGCGGCCCTGTATTATCTCAACAAACAGGGTGGCCTCTGCTCGCGCACGCTGGATCAGCTGGCGCGCGAGATGACCCTCTGGTGCTTGCCTCGTCTGAGGTCCATCAGAGCCTCCCATGTTCCGGACCTTCAGAACGGCGGCGCCGACCTGTTCGACCTGCGCCGACCAATCCTCGCTACGAGGATTGGTCTCTCCACCCTGCGGTGGTGAGGCAGATTTTCTCCAGGTTCGGTCAACCTCGAGTCGATCTCTTTGCCTCCCAGGAGAACGCGAAGTGTCCCCTTTACTTCTCAGTGAGGGGACCTTCTCCTCTGGGGACGGACGCGTTTGCTTACGGATGGCCAGAGGGCCTTCTCTACGCGTTCCCGCCCTTGGAACTGATCCTTCCCACTCTGGAGAGGATCAGATGTTCCAACCGGGAGGTTCTTCTAGTAACACCGTCCAGGGGAGTGTGGAGGTCTCTGATCACCCCACTGCTCTCTCGACCCCCTTGGCGGCTCCCCTTGCACAGGGATCTGCTGCGCCAGGCAGGGGACGAGATCTTCCATCCAGACCCACGGGGCCTAGACCTGTGGGTTTGGCCCGTGAGAGGGAGAACCTGTTAGCAGCAGGCTTCTCACCGACGGTTGTAGCCACTATTCAGAGTGCTAGAGCCCCCTCCACTAGGGCTGTGTACGATGGAAGGTGGAATGCCTTTTTGGACTGGTGTGAGCTACAGGAGCCACCTGTGGTGGCTCACTTAGCTCCGGCCCAGAGGGTGTTAGATTTCCTGCAGGATCGCCTGGACCTTGGTCTGGCGTTCTCTACACTGAGGGGTTATTTAGCGGCTATTGATGCCTGCCACCTGGGGGTGGCAGGTAAAGGCCTTTCTAAAATCCCTGACGTGGTCCAGTTCATGCATGGTGTTGACCATTTGAGACCTGTGACCAGAGCCTTGTTTCCTGCTTGGGATCTACAAGTGGTTCTCGAGGGCCTTTGCAAGGCACCCTTTGAACCGATTGGGAGGACCTCTTTGAAACATTTAAGTTTCAAGACAGCTCTTTTGCTTGCCTTGTCTACGGCTAAGCGTGTGAGCGACCTTCATGCGCTCTCTGTGAGCCCTGATTGTATGAGGTTTCTCAATAATGACTCCAAGGTTCTTCTTAAACCTCATTTGAGTTTTATTCCTAAGAACCGAGTGATCCCGAAGGAACCTGTGGTTTTGACGGCTTTCCATCCTCCTCCGTTTGCATCAGAGGAGGATAGGCGTCTTTATTGTCTTTGTCCGGTTAGGGCCCTGAAGGCCTACTGTGACAGGACGGTGGACAGCAGGTCTACTTCTCAGCTTTTCGTGGTCATGAATGCCCGTCAGCGAAAGGCGGTGTCCAAACCCACTCTGTCGAGATGGATTGTGGATGCCATTAGGTTGGCTTACAGCCGTGCTGGGTCTGAAGTGCCGGAGGCACTTAAGGCCCACAGTACTAGGGGTGTGTCGACCTCTTGGGCTTTGTCCAAAGGTGTCTCCATTGAGGAGATTTGTGCGGCGGCGAATTGGTCTTCGCCGTCCACCTTTGCGACCTACTATCACCTGGACGTTGCGCCTTCTGCTATGGCGCATACGGTTCTGGGTGCTGCTGCCCCGCCTACTGTGTAGTGGGGCGGCTCTCTCCCCTTCCTGGGACAGCATGCTACTGTCTCTAGGATACCTGGGGGGGGACCCTGAGTCTTTCCCTTATATTACTGTAGTATTATAAGGCGGACCCGTGTCTGCCCTTAGTGCATAAGGCAGGCTTCAGTCTGTCAGGGTCTCCTTTCTGTCTGAACACGCCCAGGCCCTGTGGGTCTGGGTCGGACCAGTCCTGAGAGGGGTCACGTCGGTTGACGAGACCTCCTTCCGGGGGTGGTCGGTGTACACGACAGTTTTGTCGGTTCATGGCTTCTCGGGGAGTTTATGAGTCCCATAGGGGGACCTTGTCTGGAGGTATGATAATAAACGTATAGGTTCCGAACGGAACCCTGTTTATTTAATACCGGAGGACAAGGTCCCCCGAATTAAGCCCCTCGGTTCGCTAGTTGCGGGCAGAGGTGCGGCTTTAGAGGAAGTCATGATAGCCCATAGGGCTTATATACACTCGGGGGCGGTGCCCTCGTTTTGTGATTGACAGCCCTTCCGACAAATGACATTTCTCGTACGGGAGGATATGAGTTTTACTCTGTTGCACCGCCAGATGGCGCTGATATCCCATAGGGGGACCTTGTCCTCCGGTATTAAATAAACAGGGTTCCGTTCGGAACCTATACGTTTATAGTGTTTGTCTTGTGTATGTAATCTTTCCAAAACTATAACAATATTGAAAGAGAGAGAAGCAGATGTTTATACGTTTTACCGTGTCTATAGGCTGAAGATGAGGTGTGGCACAGCATATGATTAATGAATGTTATATGCAAAGCTGTTTGCAGGGTTGGAAGTTCATTATATTGTGCACGTTGCACAAATCTCACTCTTTATTCCACACACACACACACACACACACACACACACACACACACACACACACACACACACACACACACACACACACACACACACACATGCACAACTGTTCCAGAAATGGACCTGGGAGTACCGATAGGGGAGGTCTTTGCCTAGATCGGCTAGATGACACCAGAAACCCAAAGGTTATCACAGTATTGCTTTTTTATTATTATTATTTATTTATTTTAATGGCAAGTACACCATTTCTGACTCCATACTGCTAACTGCTGTAACTATGAAAATGAAAAATAAAATATATATCAAATAAAGAAGGAAGCTACTTAGTCTTCTTTTTTTGTTCTAGTGTTGTGTTGTGTTATTTGAAATAAGATGAATAAAACAATAACCTTTAGCGTTAGTGACATTTAGCACAATTCTTTTCAGAGTGACAGTATAGACTAGAGACTGCTGGCTTTGATGAGAGTGTTACTTGAGGACAGGAGGAGATCTGATTCTACCAGCTAAACTAGTTTTCGTTTTGGCAAGGAAGCTAATAGTTGTGGTTTTCATTAAGGACAGGTATTCTGTTGATGAGAAAGGCTTGGAACATTATTGTGATTCCATTCTAGTTAAGTAATGGAACATCGGAGGAAGAAACTTGAACACTGATTAAAATGACTGTCATGGCATGGCATGCAATGTCACAACTACTTTCATGTTTATCCTGATGCAACACAACAGTATCATGCTACAAAGAAAATCATTCAAAAAAGAAAAGAATAAAGAAATTAGTGCTGTTTAAGTTAACTAAATTAATCGCGATTAACTCACCTTTATGTTAATCGCGATTAATTATTTTAATCGCAATTTTATATATTATAGCCATTTGGCCTTTGGACACTGTTTCTCAACATTATTATCTCAACTATTATTTGGGGAGGTCTCCAGATGATTAGCTTAATGTGCAATATTGTTTTCTCACTCAACAGTGAACAAACCAACATACATATACAAGGTATCTGCACATTTATAAAGTGACAATTTAATTATTTTATTAATATCTCTAATTGTCTCACAAGTAATTAACTAAAATGGTCAAACATTGGCTACAATATTGCTATTTTGGCTACAAGGTCCATCCCTGTTGATATAAAATATAATTAAAGCATAAAGGTGGACACAACAGTAATCAGATTAAGTAAATTCAGCATATCCTTATACACATCAGCTGCAGTCTGTTTAATGCAATACCATTATGATTTATTTGGGTTTTTAATTGATTTTGAATAAAAGATTAACATACTTTCGCATAAAGCCAGCATATTGTTCCACTCCCAAGTTAATAGGGCCACGGAAGACCTCTAAGTTACATTGTGAACCGATAAAAGCTGATGACTTATTCGATTAAAATATTTAATCGTTGAACAGCACTAAAAGAAATATAACACACTATCTCGCATTACCCCAACATGATAGACAGGGAGAAAGCTGTAAAAACCTGATTAAAGGGTGTACCAAACTTTTCTCAATCGATTCCTATGTATTCTTCCCTGTAGAATCCATTTCTGCAAAGTATACTGTTGTAATTGTGCATAATTAATTAGACAATTAGCATATTTGACTAAATCAGAGCCTCTGGGGTCCTTGGTAAGTGAGGGAGAAGTTCACCTCTTCATCCAGGACTTTGTGTCAGGTGAGTGCTGTGGGCAGTAGAACACCTCAGGTGAGGCTGGTAGCATTCTGGACAGCTTCTGAGACTTCCCAGCACAACACGCACGCACGCACAAACACGCAGGCAGGCAGACAGGCAGGCAGGCAGGCAGGCAATATACTTTTCAGAAATGGATTATACAGGAAAAAGTACATAAGGATCAACTGAGAAAAGTTTGGTAAACCCTTTTATAATATTTTGTCTTTTTTCTTTCTGCTCATGTGTCATATTATTTGACAAATGGGTGGAAATGACAGGACAAACACTATTCAAATAAATTCTGCTATGTACATTTTTGTATCATGCATATTTAACCTGATTAACCAGGTTTTTGTGTTTTTATGGTAGTTTTAAAGAGAAAAAAGTAAGTGGAGCTATAGCTATGATATTACTGTAGCTATAGCTATCCATTCCAGTTCTGTTAAATGCATTCTTGTGTCTAGCTAGTATCCCAGCCCAGTGGTTTAAATGAGTAATTATAGAGAACTTGTTAGTGAAGGTTTGAGCCAATCAACTCAATCTCCTAGATTAGACGGTTCCATACCCCAAGAATCCACCATTCAAACCTAATCTACTGTAGCACATAATATAACTGGGCAGAGTGTTTGTTTTCTTCCATTAACCGCACCCAAGCCAACATGTGACTGGCACACACCTGCCAGCGCTTTACGCTCAAAATGAGTGAATGCCAAAAGAACAATATTGCAGGGGAATATTGTTTGTACACACATACGTACATACGTACATACATACATACATACATACATACATACATACATACATACATACATACATACATACATACATACATACATAGGCTACATATCACTATACTTTCCTTTTTCTTTTTTTCAAACTGCTAATAATCAATCACTCAATCAAGTTTGGAAAACTAATGTTGGGGCGCTACACCGCTACCCATACATTTTGCTGTGTTGCTCATGAATGCCCGACCCTTACAAGCTGTACCTAATTTAAAGGTGACTAATCAACAATGAAAATGTAATCAAATAGAATAAAAATTGGTAAAATGCATGTGGGTCCCCAAGACTCCCCATCCGGAATCAATTTACTATAAAACATTTTTTGTCTTCGGAATGCGACAAATACAAGATTGTTGAACTCAAGTCTCCATGGAGTGAGTAATCAATAGAAAAATAGAAATACAAAATATCAAAGACCAAAGTGTCCCCCACAGATGTCAAGAACCACTGAGACGCAGCAGGCCGCCCACACAACACTCCATTATAGGTCATATGGTTATTGGTGGCTTTTCAGGAGACAGTGTTACTTGAGGACACGAGGAGATTAAGTTCTACCGGCTAAACTAGTTTTTGTTTGTCAGCTTCAATACTTGTGGTGTCCATTAAGGTTATGAGGAATTCTATGATGATGAGAAACTCTTAAGATCATGCAGGTGTTATGTAAGGAATGGCGATAGAGAACACGTGAGAGTCTAAACAGATCGTACATGATGAGTGATTAATGAAGGGCATGACACGACAGGCAGGTTTGATGGTTTGACAGTTCCTTGTCAACAGATAACATAATTATGTCATCTGTCTTAGCTTTTTTCTTGCACCATTCTTCACTGTGGTCACTCACTTATGTAGCCTACCATTCACGTAAAATTGTTTCATTGTCGGACCACACTTGAATTTCCAAAAAGTAATACTCTTCTTCTGGAGTGGAATGTGGGTCGGCGGTGGTAGTGGACGTCACAAACCTAACCTGTGGACCATCAAAGCGCAACGTTGCTCAGATCCGCACCACAAACACTGGTCAGGGGTCTAAGAAACAAGCAGGTGTGGTGCAGAACTAATTCAAGATACCACAGTATAGTGAAATGCACATCAGATGCACATTATTATTTTATTGAGAAGTGTTTCGGCCTCTGCCTTTTAAAAGTGACATTAAGATTAAAAAGTGACATTGGGGTGTACAGTGCACAGCCCTCCTTTTATGGCATACATGTAATAAAGCAGTTCACAATATCGGTTCGCAAAATCACAGACACTACACATATCAAAGACACTGTTTTTTTTTTTTTTTTACATCACCGACGACATCATGATTGAAATAATCTAATTGCAAATGGCACATAATGACCACCTTTAACATCTCCTGGTCTGCATGTGTGCAAGCATGTGCTTTGATTCATAAGACAGGAGTTGACTGACTGGACCTGATTACTGCGACACTGAATGATGCAGGTCAGCAATGGAAACAGCATGACAAACAATCTGAAACATAATAATGTATTATCTAGTCTTTCTTTCTTTCTCCCCCCTCTTGAATGGCTGCTGACTGGCATTTCTGAGACCTTTTGTAATTGAGGGAGCATTTGAAAATAATAAAAAATAACTAGTAAGACACCCAAGGGTGGAATGCGACCTCAGGGTGACATGCAACCTCGCCCTAAAGGGCGAGGTCGCGCCAATTCTTGACAATCTGGCCAACCACAGCGTTTCTCTGACGATTCTAGTTGTTGTCATTCTGGGGGGAGTTTGTTCATGTTTTTGTGAGGGTATCAACCCTAGGAGCTCAGCACACTCACAGAATCATGGCACACTCACAGAATCAATGTTATGCCCATACATGGAGTTCCCTGACTATGTTATGTCAAAACATGCCCATATGTGGACATTACCAAATATGGGCATTTCCAGATATGTCCTTAATATTGATAACATTGGGACAGGGATCTCCATATATGGGCATGAAACATTATGTTAATTAGTAAAGCCAAGCTTAGGTTTGATGCCTTGGGATTTCTATATTTGGACATAAGTGTGTACCCAATAGGTCATCATCTGGAAAGGTAGGGTGTAAATCAGAGTAAAGCAGGCTTTTGAGCTAGTTAGGGCCAGAGATTGATGACATCAGAAATCCCCATATATGTGCATAAAGGGATTTTGCTTTTGGGAATGCCCATCTATGGCATTTTTATTTTATTTTATCCTTTATTAATAAAAATACATGTATGTATCCATATACATATGGAGTTCAATATTGATGTTTTTGGAGAAGGTATGTTGTATATGTATGCTACTTAGTAAGGGGCCTCGGGTTAGATACTCTTTGTATGGCCTCTGGAGGTCCTTGGCGTCGGTTAGTAGTATGCCCAGCACATAAGATGTGGGACGTCACAAAGCCTGCGGCCATGTATCATTTTCCATCAGGCCTGTTGGTTTTCACGCTCCAGTGCGGCGTTCATGCGCTGCAAGTCAATGGCAGACTTGGCAGTCAGACAGACAGCCATTGACTCCGGCCTAACAATGGCTACTTTCTATGACGGTAGTCCCATATGACATGATGGACTGGACTATCTCCATATATAGTGTTATCCACATTTCGTGTAGCTGCCCTGTACAGGAAGTGATGTCACAACTCGCTGACATCACACTGACATCACAGAGGCTTCGGAAGGACGGTCACGAGGCTTCGGACACTCAAGCGACACGATTCTTCAGAGTATATGCGACCTTCGGTCGCAACAATAAACCACAGGGCCATGAACAATTCATTGTCATGGCCGTCAATTGTCAATCTTCAGAATATATCGGTTATCAAACTGTCCGACATTTATCTGTATGTACAGAATTTAAATGAGTAATTATAGATCAAAACCCTGGTGAGAAGCAGTAGATGAACAGAGCTCACTTAACATGCTCTCATCCCCCCTCACAGTCTTCTATTGGAGAACACAACACAACTACAGTCAACAACAAAGTTGTTTACAGAGACAGGCGAGGTTGAATAGCGTTGAAAGATGATGAGAAATCTACAAACAGCCTGGCAAAATGTTTAATAAAAGATTGTGCAAGGTGACAGTAGCAGCCATGCATGTACACCCTGTCACTCCTATTATGCAAACAAAACATGAAAGGGATCTTGAAACTTCCCCTGGCCAGCCAGGGTGCCTGATGGAGGGGAAAGGAATAACGTGTTCCTTCCACGCGCTATGTCCAAACCCGGGAAATCCCCACTGTCAGGTGAAAAGAAGCAACTTGGACTACTCATGCATAGAAGGAAGATGAGGTCCCCAGGCGCGGCAGAGGGAGAGCAGAGCCCAGGATTACATAGGCAATTGGCACTGGGTGAAAATGGGTTACAAAATTGCGGGATAAAAAATATTAATTAAAAAGAAAGGGATCTTAAAACATGAAATTCAGGGGGCTTATTGATCAACTGTCAGAGTAGGAATATTGATCTACAACATTATCATTACTTCTAATGAAATGTAAAACAGGTCACAGGTTAGCGCAACACTATGTGGACATTGGTCTAAGTCTGAACTTGTATCCCTACTGGCCTTTATAGACATGTTTGACGTGTGTGTGTGTGTGTGTGTGTGTGCGTGTGTGCGTGCGTGCGTGCGTGCGTGCGTGCGCGCGCACACACACGTGTGTGTGTGTGTGTGTGTGTGTGTGTGACATTGAATTAATTAATTTGAGATACTAACATTTAAAAAATGTCTAGCACATTGGCATAGACACTAATGGCACATTAGGGGGCAGTAGCTTAGGTGGTAGGGCGGCCACTTGTGTATCGAAAGGTTCCTGCTTCAAGTATCCTTGAGCAAGACATGAACTCCTAATGACTCCAAATGAGCAGGTTGATGCCTTGCATGGTTTCCTTCACCGGTGTGTGAAAGTGAGTGTGAGTATATTGTGCTTTCGAGAAAGGTGCTATACAAATCGGTACACATTATCTTATAGTAGTGCGATCAAGACAGATCTGTCCGATTTTTCATATTCCATCCTGATTGGTGAATTTCTACCATTGCTGGCCCACACCTGAAATGGCAGAGAGCTGTGCTCCAGGGATCACAAATTAATAATAACTTAAATCAATATGGATATGGATAAATCCATAACCAAAATAAGACTCAGACAGCCAAGGACTATATCTTAGTTGTTGTATTTGAAGAGAGTCAGACAAAACAGTGAGTATACCATCCTAGCGGCAGCTGGCTAAATTCTCTCTTCCCAAAATGGAGGTTGACATACAGCTTATAAAGAATACAGCATACCGGTATGACAGTTTGATCGTGGGACTCATTCATTCATTCCCATATCATAACAAGAAGACAGAGACACGTAGGGTGGCTCTCTGCATATTTCCACTAGCCAGAACCTACAGTACATCAGGGTAACAATGACCTACAGTATACTGTAGGTTCAGACAGTAGTTCACATAATATAACCTAATAAATGAATCATATAATTATGTATCATAATTCATATCTAACAATCAATATGAATTGATAAAGGATGATATTAATCATAACAAAATACCTAACAATCACAGTTTTTCTAGTTTAAATCTTCATGTTAGAGTTCATTTGGATCTGTATAAACTTGCCCATGGTAGACTGTGTGTTTGTCTTTCTTTTTTTTTGAGCGGTGGTCACACCGTCTCCATAGCGTGGCCGTGTGTGTAGGTATGTTTGTTTGTTTGTTTGTTTGTTTGTATGTATGTATGTATGTGGGTGGGTCTGTATGTAGCCTCAAGTGGTGTAGTACCTTTTCAGACCACACATGTTAAGGGAGGGGCGCTGTTGTTCAGGCCAGGCCAGAACAGGCAAGGCACACTCACACTCACACACACGCGCACGCACGCACGCACACACACACACACACACACACACACACACACACACACACACACACACACACACACACACACACACACACACACACACACACACACACACACACACACGCGCGTGCACAGACTCCACCGCTCAGTTCACACGGGTGTGATTTTTTTTTCATTACTAGCTTAGGATGTTCCTGTTTTTCATGCACTGACACTGATGAAACCCAGGTATTTAGAACATCTGTCTAATTATAAACCTGACTTTTTTAAAAACTATTATGACAACTTACCCTGTGATGGGGACAACTTGTCACACATGCACATAATGCATATTTATGTCTCTATATTAATGTGAAGAATTACAAATCTAAAGTACATGCATTTGTGCAGAATTCTTTAATTTAAAATGAAAAATGAATGAGAATTAATGTGATGTACAGAGACTGATATACGAAAGCAAAATGTGTGACACTGCGGCTTCGACGAGTAGCAGATTCAGTGGATATTGAATCGGCATTTCTGAACTCGCTGTCAATCTGGTCGACATTAGAATGCAGCTCATACTGTCACTGTCATGAAACTGTAAACCAAATCAAATCAAATCTACTGTAGTATAAATAAGAGATACATTTTGAATAGTTAAGTATTGAATTAATAATTAACATTTTAGAATAATGAAAAATCTAAAATCAATAATACAATTGAAATCAGAGTGCACCATGCATATATCAGCGTATGTGAAAAGAAGTATTAGCTTGTATTAATAACCCTTAATTATTAAAGATAATATACCATCTATTAAATAATCATTAGTATTTTTTTTCTTCATATTTATACTGCAATCTGAAGGAGAAGTCTTTGACATGCCTTTGCTTTCTGAGTTAGAAATTCAACTAAAACATGACACGACTGCGACTTTAGATGAAGAGAAATCATTTATTTGATCACACCATAATCATGACAACCGAACTAAAACTACCGTGCATGGAAGATACAATTAAATGAAAATTAAAATAACATGAACATAAATGATAACAGAAATAGCTATGAATGAGAAGAATGAATGATGCCATAATGTCCAATGTATAGTATAATGTATATGCATAATATAAGTGCGGTGTGACCGTAAAAGACCGGAACAAGCTCACAATGTGACCCATCACAATACGAGAGATTGTAGATCAGCTTTTTTCAAATGGACAAAATTTACATACTGTAAGTGGGTAATGTATGTTTTGTAATAATCAAAATCTACAAACTAACTACACACAGCAACTAGTAACTAAAGTCTATTTGTCTCTGAGATGTAGTGGCGTAGAACTAGAAGTACAGAAATGTTGAAGTATTCCAGTAAAATAAAAAAATACCCAAAGAATCGAACTGAAGTATATTACTTATTGCTTTACACCACAGCAGCAGGCCATGTGTAGCAGTAGTGGCGCAGAACCTCTGCCTGATGACCTAAAAGCCTAATATCCCCCCAGCCTTCAATGAATGCCCCTTTAGTCTATACTGTGTATAAGATGTTGGCTTTTCATGCGGGAGACCAGGGTTTGTTTCCCGGCTGTCAGGGCTGCCTAAGGTCGTTGTGGCCAGGCCTAAGATGGAGGGGGCTGTTGTTTGCATTGGTCTCAGTGCATGCAGCAAAACAGTGACCTTATTGTGTCATCAGCAACACAAGCAGCAATTTGAGTCTTCATGGCGTGAGCGTGAAGGAGGTCTTACATAACATCTGCATCCTCTCTCACTGACTGAATCAACCTTTTCAAGGAGCTGTCTGACCTGCTCTCTGTTTCCTGTATCTTTGTTGTTGAACACATGATATTTCCCTCCATATTTGTCTACCATTTTCTTTAGGTTCTCGTCCTCTCTGATGAACTGCTCTATGCTTGTGTCTTCCAGTCTGTCTCCATAAGTGAAGAGAACCATGGTGTAAGCACGCACGTCAGATGACAGGATTCTCTCCAGTGTCTCCATGGCCTTGTATTCCTGTTCGGTGAAGCGTCCCAGCTGGACTACATAGAGGAAGAGTTGTGGACCTGGAGCGCTCAGCGACAAGGCTGCTTCCAGCTCTGCTTTCTGCTGTTCTTCTGACAGTTTACTGTTACACAGTCCAGGGGTGTCCACCACTGTTACCCTCCTGTTGAACACATCTCCTTCTGCCTTTTCACTTTTCAGAGTGACTGGTGCAAAACCTAAACTACAGTCAAACTCTTTACTTCCCATGATGGTGTTTCCTGATGAACTCTTCCCCACTTTCTCCTGACCAACCAACACCAGTCTCACTTCAGACCCTGAGAACAACAGATGTTGAACATTGAAATTAGACTAAATCAGGGGTTCACAAACAATGTTATTGCGACCGAAGGTCGCATTTACCCTGAAAAACCTTGTCGCTTGAGTGACCTTCCTTCCTTCTGTAACCTTCCTTCTGTACAGGAAGTGATGTCAGTGTGATGTCAGCGAGTTGTGACGTCACTTCCTGTACGGGGTGGCTACACAAGACTAAGAAAGACAAAAAAAAAGAGAAGGATACACAAGACTAAGAAAGACAAAAAAAGAGAAGAATAAAAAAGAAAAAAAAGGAGGAGGAGGATAAAGATACCAAAAGGAGAGAGAAGAAAGGGTGGATGATGTACAATGTGCAGTCGGCAGTCTCAGAAAAGAAAATGTAAATAGGAGGTGGCAACGGGCGTCAGATAAAGTTATTAGGCCTGCATCCGACTTTAAGTCGACGCACAGGATTCCAGAAGTGTAGCGCTTATTCGCTCTTGTATCAAACCGGTACTCGAAACGTTCTTAGAATTTAACATATTTTCTAAAGTAAATATGGGGGCGGCTGCGTTTCGTTGTCAAGCTCAACGTTGGGCTTTTGGACCTATAAATGGAGAAATGGAGAAAACCTGTTTGGCCTAAACATGGAGATGTGGAGAACACTATAAATGGAGATAGTCCAGTCCATCATGTCATATGGGACTACCGTCATAGACAGTAGCCATTGTTAGGCCGGAGTCAATGGCTGTCTGTCTGACTGTCTGTACAGGAAGTGATGTCACATGACATACTTTTTATGCCCATATATGAGTAATTCTGTACCACATCTCCATGTTTAGGCAAACTCCACACAGAAAGGCCCTATCGCCAACCCCACCTAGGGTGTGGGCGATAGGGCCTTTCTGTGTGGAGTTTGCATGTTCTCCCTGTGTCTCCTAGGGTTGATACCCTCACAAAAACATGAACAAACTCCCCCCAGAATGACAACAACTAGAATCGTCAGAGAAACGCTGTGGTTGGCCAGATGGTCAAGAATTGACGTGACCTCGCCCTAAGGGCGAGGTCGCATGTCACGCTGAGGTCGCATGTCACCCTCAGGTGTCTTACTAGTACTACGACCCCATATGTCAGGTCTTGGAATATCTTGGTTCTTGGAAAAGTCTTGGAATATCTGTCCTCGCTAGTTTAGTTTAGTTTATTTGATCATCATATTTTCATACAGGTCATACATTCATATAATCATCGTTACAGGTGATCAAAAGGAATAGGCTGAAGCTGAAAGCTTGTGAATGCCTATCCTACATGTTCATGAATTAAGACATTGATTAGTTATAAGAGTGTTCAGATTATTATTATTATTATTTTTTTCAGAAAAAAGAGAAAGAAAAGAAAAAAGAAAAAGAAAAGAAAGAAGAAAAAAAAGAAAAGAATTGAAAAACAAAATGTATAAGGAAATAGACTTGATACATTCCATAATAATAACAATTCAAGAAACAGAGATATGTTACAAAGTAATAGTAAGAGAAATAATAATAGAATTAATAATACTAACAAGTACGAATAAATGATAATGATAATGAGACTATGAAATGCTGTATTTGGCCAGGATATTTGATTTGAGTATTTTTTTAAATTGTGAAATGTTCTTACTGTGTTTGATCTCTTCTGTCAAACTATTCCAAATCTTTACTCCACAAATAGAAATGCACATACTTTTTTGGGTAGTCTGAACAGATGCTTGTTTAAAATTGAGTTCCCACCTTAGGTCGTAGCCACCCTCCCTATCACTAAACATGTTAAGAATGTTAGCTGGAAGCAGTTTATTTCTTGCTTTGAACATCATTTGAGCAGTTTTGAACTCTACTAGGTCAGGAAGTTTCAATGTACAAGACCTCAAAAATAGATTATTAGTGTGTTCATAAAACCCCACTTTATGTACTATTCTTATTGCCCTTTTTTGTAATATAAATAAAGGATGAATATTACTACTGTATGTGTTTCCCCACACTTCCAGGCAGTAGGACAGATAAGGCAGTATGAGCGCGTTGTACAGGGTTAACAGAGACGTATAATTAAGTATAACCCTTGTTTTCCCTAAGACACCAACATTCCTTGCCACTTTTGCCCGCACATACTGTATTGGGATACAGTATGTAAACTGGGATTTCCAGTTTAATTGATGATCTATTACTACTCCCAAGAACATATTTTCGTAAACTCTTTCCAATTGAATACCGTCAATTTTTAGTTCAACTGGAGTGTTTGGTGGAATAATTTTATTTCCAAAAATCATGAATTTGTTTTTTTTTAGATTTAGAGATAGCTTATTTAAGGCAAACCACTGCTTTAGTTTGTAGAGTTCAGCTGAGACCACATCCAGTAGTTGTTTAATGTTTTCCCCCGCACAAAGGATGTTTGTGTCGTCGGCAAAAACAACATAATTCAAAATGCTTGATACCTTACAAATATCATTTATGTATAATATGAATAGTTTAGGACCTAATATTGATCCTTGCGGTACCCCACAGGTGATGTTGGAGCATGCTGACTTATATTCATCAATTTGAACATATTGCTGTCTGTTTTCAATGTAACTTTTTATCCAACTTTTTTTCAATGTAACTTTTTATCCAACTTTTTACCCAATGCCTCTAATTCCATATCTTTCCATTTTATCCAGGAGAATATCAAAGTCTATTGTGTCAAAAGCTTTTTTCAGGTCAAGAAAAATACCTATTGCATAGTCTTTATTTTGAATTGATGATGTCAGTTTTTCAGCAAGCTCCATCAGTGCCATGTTAGTAGAACGTCCAGTTCTAAAACCATATTGACTGTCGTTAGTATGTTATGTTTTTCAATAAAGCTGTCTAATCTTGTAGAAACAATTTTTTCCAGAATTTTTGAAAACTGTGATAGCAGTGAGATAGGCCGGTAATTTGTAAAAAGATGTTTGTCTCTCGATTTGTAAACTGGGATTACCTTTGCCATTTTCATCTGTTTGGGAAAGATGCCCGTTTTTAGTGACAAATTGCAGATATATGTTATTGGGTCGGCCACTTCAGTAATAACCTTTTTTAGGAGTGTCATGTTTATATCATTTCCATCAGTTGATGTTTTATTTTTGAACTTTTGGACAATGTCAGTAATTTCCTTTTTGTTTGTGCTGTAGAAAAAGATAGTGGATGGATTTCTTTCAACAACGGTTGGAGGACCGCTGCCAGCTGTAACCGGGTGAATCTGTTTAGCCAAGTTATACATTATATACATTAGTAATTAGAAATCTATATATATGTTTTAGATCCACCCGGATCTCTGGCAACTCATTTAATAGATAGACACATGGGGATAAATCAAATTCTGTCTCCATTACGGATTTTGTAAAGAAGTGAATCGAATAGCAGAAAGGTTTTAGTTTTTCACTGTGCCAAAACATGTGTAGATAGTTTTTACTAATATCATGATATCGCCCAGCCTTAAATCCTATGCAGTACAAGTAATTTAGCCTGATTTCAGACTCCAGTCCGCTCAGAGAGTGGGTGGGTCTATGGGCTGGAGCCAGGCAACAAGTAATTAAAAACACATACTTTGTACCATGTGTACGGACAATACAAACAAAAGACGACATGTTCATTTTACCGTATATATTGAGCAGCAGTAGATTAAATATAATTACCAAGTTGAGCATGTTGCCTGGCCATGGTTATTTTCATAAGGTGGTTGATTAACGATGTCTTGTTGTCAGTGCTGATTGAAGAGTCTGTCTGTTGAAGAGTTTCTGCTTCCAACGATCCTCCAGTCCCCTCCCCTCAAGGCATCATGTGGATATGTACTGCAGCCAACGGGAACCTGAACCGCCTGACGTTAGAAAGGTTTGTGTGTCTGTTAAAGAGTTGGTTGTTTGTTTTGTTTGTAAAGCGGAGAAAACCTGTTTGTTGAGCAACTATCATCAACTCTAGGGTTCTGTCCTAGAACAGTGGTTCTCAACCAGATTTTCAGGGGGTCCCCAGATGTGCAGGAGTCATCAACATGTCCGTGTTATATAGCCTATATTTTCTTAATTATAACGTAAACAAACATCTTAAAAATGTGTTTGTAAACTTTGGTGACTAATAAGTGTAACCCCTAGAGAGACACAGGCAATTGTAACTAGCGAGGCAGCTAATGCCAGGCAAACTGAGTATTCCGAACTCAGGGACATTGTAATGAAACAACAAGAGCAATTGGATATGTTGATTAAAACTCTGGGGGCGCAGGGTGGGTACAACAGGGGGCTGCAGAGGCCTAGACAGGCCAGCCAGTACCAATGGTCTCCAGAGGGGCATACAGGAGGATATAACCCGCACTCACTTTTTAAGAGTCTTTCTTTTATTTCAGCAGCAGCAGTAGCTCATCACAGACGCGTTTCGGCTCTAGGCCATCATCAGTGTATCTGAATTGTTACAGGCAGGAAGTGACGTATATACGCAGTGATAATTATCAAATGCCAACAGCTGTGTGTATTTACAGATTACTTCAAAAATAAAATAAAAGACAATAAACAATTAATTAAGAACAAAAACAAAAACAGTTTACACAATTTGCTACAACAGCAGTTGAAAGTATCATAGGAAACAATTTAATACCAACTCTTCATTTAGACCTTTAGGATATACTGTATTCAAAGTATGGATCCAAAATGCCTCTCTTTTTAATAGTAGACGATCTCTGTCCCCTCCTCTTCTAAGAGGATTAACTAATTCTATACCTTGGTATTTTAAAGTGCAAATGTCATGTCCTATTCCATTGAAATGTCTAGCAATAGGGGATTTTTCGTCTTTAGTTCTAATGTTACTTTTATGTTCTGTTATTCTAGTTCTCAACTCTCTTTTTGTTTTTCCAACATAGCAGAAGCCACAAGGGCACTTAATAAGATAAACCACATATTTTGATCTACAAGTAATTCTTCCTTTAACTTTAATTTTCTTACCCGTATGAGGGTGTAAAAAGTATTGGCCCTTTATCATAGCGTTGCAGTTCAGACAACATGCATAATTACCTGGAGGTATATCAGATAAAAAGTGTACTGGTTGAACATGAGTGTCATTCTTGACTAAGGTATCTGTGAGGTTCTTAGACCTTTTATTAGCAAAGATGGGAGGAGAAATGAAAGCTTTACCTATAGAAGGGTCATAATATATACCAATACTTTTTAACTATTTGTTTTATATGTTGAGAGAGAGGAGAAAAAGTAGTAGATAAAATAATAGATTGCCCTTTCGGGACTTGAGAAGATTTCGGGGTGAGAAGATCTGTTCTCTTAAGAGGCTCTATTCTGATAAACAAGTATTCAAAGTGACATCATCGTAACCTCTAACTTTAAACCTGTCCCTCATTTCTGAGGCTTGTCTCTTAAAATCAGACTCCGTACTACAAATTATTTTAAGTCTTAACATTTGACTATAGGGCAACCCTCTTTTTAGGCTGGAAGAATGATAGCTTGAGTAGTGCAGGTAATTATTTCTATCAGTTTGTTTTCTAAATACTGTGGTTTGAATGCCTTCAGCAGTTTTTTTTAACCAAAATGTCTAGAAAAGACACAGATTCTATATTTGCTTCCAGGGTAAATGTAATAGAGGGAAGTCTAGAGTTAAGGTAAGTGTACCAGTAAAAACAAAAAAAAATTCATCAATATATCTGAACCAACCTTTTATAGAGGCACTGAAAGGATTATTATTATATACATAGTCATATTCAAATTTTCCCATGAAAAGGTTAGCGTAGTTAGGGGAGAAAGGGCTGCCCATAGAGACACCTTGTTTCTGAAGGTAAAAGTCATTATCAAATTTAAAATAATTCTTTGTAAGTATCTCTTTGGATAAAGCCATAATTAAGTCAGTACTAGGC